>NC_084611.1:38373734-38418734 GCF_033978795.1 Nerophis ophidion
AGCAATGTGAAGCTACGAGAAAACTATGTGAATCATTTGGTAACCTTACTGGTAGAAATTATCTTCACACTTGAGGCACACGGTTCCTTGGTCTGGATGTTTGGAGTCTTCTGTGAGGAACGACATCGTCAGTAGTTAAAAGTTAAAGTACAAATGATTGTCACACACACACGCACGCACGCACGCACGCACACACACACACACACACACGCACACACAGAGTGTGGCGAAATTAATCTCTGCATTTGACCCATCACACTTGATCACCCCCTGGGAGATGAGGGGAGCAGTGAGCAGCAGCGGTGGCTGCGCCTGGGAATAATTTTTGGTGATTTAACCCCCAATTCCAGGTAGGTGAACATACCATTTTTCCTTGAATTGCCGCCGGGCATACAGTATGCGCCTGCCTTGAATTACTGCCGGGTCAAAATCACGTTGCAAAATAATTAGCGCATGCTTAATATTACCGCCGGGTCAAACTCGTGACGTCAAAATGGAGGAGGCTGATTTCAAT
Organism: Nerophis ophidion; assembly: GCF_033978795.1. NCBI lineage: Eukaryota > Metazoa > Chordata > Actinopteri > Syngnathiformes > Syngnathidae > Nerophis > Nerophis ophidion. The sequence goes on from NC_084611.1 coordinate 38,374,249, forward strand.
ACCGGTAATTTGAAATCACATAAAGGGAAGAAGATTAAAAGCTATTCAGTAGGATTTAAGGTCCAAGCTATTGAATACCGGTATGCTAAAAAGAACAGTAAGCAGCTATGTTTTATTAATATACCTGTGGAGCCAACGGTCCGACAGACAGTCAGGGCACGCTGGACCCAAGATGGCGGCAAGGAGACGGCGAGCGAGCAGAGAAGCGACCTGGACTGAGGTTTTATTAAAAAATAAACAAAATCAAACTGCTCAAGCCATGTCCTCCCTTGGTGGTCCTGGGAACCCGCAAGACGATGGCTTGAGACCATCACAATACCGTAGTTGCGTGTTTCAAATATGAGTCATTAAATGACTCCCGCCTCCTGGTGGTACAGGGCGCTAGGGATCCTTCTTGCGACTACTCGGCTCAGAAGTGAAATGTGATGTGTGCTGGAGGAAGTAATAAAGGAAGATCTCCATCGAGACAGAGAGACTATTAAAACTGAAGAAAGATAAGGAAGACTTCTATTCACAAGTTATCGATGCTTTTGATCAGAAGGAACTGGCATGGACTATATTTATAAGTAAAGGTAAGACCATAATAACGTTTTTTTTTTATTAAATGTGCTTTTCATGATGATATCCTTACATCACACTCAAATTTGGCACCAGGACACCCTAGGCCGCAGTTCCATGATCGACTTTGTAGTTGTGTCATCGGATTTGCGGCCTTATGTTTTGGACACTCGGGTGAAGAGAGGGGCGGAGCTTTCAAAGACTTCTATGGAATTACAACGAAATGAACCCAGATTTCCCTCGCCCGGACGTGGGTCACCGGGGCCCCGCTCTGGAGCCAGGCCCGGAGTTGGGGCACGATGGCGAGCGCCTGGTGGTCGGGCCTGTTCCCATGGGGCCCGGCCGGGCACAGCCCGAAGAGGCAACGTGGGTCATCCCTCCAATGGGCTCACCACTCATAGGAGGGGCCATAGAGGTCGGGTGCATTGTGAGCTGGGCGGCAGCCGAAGGCAGGGCACTTGGCGGTCCGATCCTCGGCTACAGAAGCTAGCTCTTGGGACGTGGAACGTCACCTCACTGGGGGGGAAGGAGCCTGAGCTAGTGCGCGAGGTAGAGAAGTTCCGGCTGGATATAGTCGGACTCACCTCGACGCACAGCAAGGGCTCTGGAACCAGTTCTCTCGAGAGGGACTGGACCCTCTTCCACTCTGGCGTTGCCGGCAGTGAGAGGCGACGGGCTGGGGTGGCAATTCTGGTTGCCCCCCGGCTCAAAGCCTGTACGTTTGAGTTCAACCCAGTGGACGAGAGGGTAGCTTCCCTTCGCCTTCGGGTGGGGGGACGGGTCCTGACTGTTGTTTGTGCTTACGCACCAAACAGCAGTTCAGAGTACCCACCCTTTTTGGGTACACTCGAGGGAGTACTGGAAAGTACTCCTCCGGGTGATTCCCTTGTCCTACTGGGAGACTTCAACGCTCATGTTGGCAACGACAGTGAAACCTGGAGAGGCGTGATTGGGAAGAATGGTCGCCCGGATCTAAACCCGAGTGGTGTTTTGTTATTGGACTTTTGTGCTCGTCACAGTTTGTCGATAACAAACACCATGTTCAAACATAAGGGTGTCCATATGTGCACTTGGCACCAGGACACCCTAGGCCGCAGTTCCATGATCGACTTTGTAGTTGTGTCATCGGATTTGCGGCCTTATGTTTTGGACACTCGGGTGAAGAGAGGGGCGGAGCTTTCTACCGATCACCACCTGGTGGTGAGTTGGCTGCGATGGTGGGGGAGGATGCCGGACAGACCTGGCAGGCCCAAGCGCATTGTGAGGGTCTGCTGGGAACGTCTGGCAGAGTCTCCTGTCAGAGAGAGTTTCAATTCACACCTCCGGGAGAACTTTGAACATGTCACGAGGGAGGTGCGGGACATTGAGTCCGAGTGGACCATGTTCCGAACCTCTATTGTCGAGGCGGCTGATTGGAGCTGTGGCCGCAAAGTTGTTGGTGCCTGTCGTGGCGGTAATCCCAGAACCCGTTGGTGGACACCAGCAGTGAGGGATGCCGTCAAGCTGAAGAAGGAGTCCTATCGGGTTCTTTTGGCTCATAGGACTCCGGAGGCAGTGGACGGGTACCGACGGGCCAAGCGGTGTGCAGCTTTAGCGGTCGCGGAGGCAAAAACTCGGACATGGGAAGAGTTCGGGGAAGCTGGGGAAAACGACTTCCGGACGGCTGCGAAGCGATTCTGGACCACCATACGGCGCCTCAGGAAGGGGAAGCAGTGCACTATCAACACCGTGTATGGTGCGGATGGTGTTCTGCTGACTTCGACTGCGGATGTTGTGGATCGGTGGAGGGAATACTTCGAAGACCTCCTCAATCCCACCAACACGTCTTTCTTTGAGGAAGCGGTGCCTGGGGAATCTGTAGTGGACTCTCCTATTTCCGGGGCTGAGGTCGCTGAGGTAGTTAAAAAGCTCCTCGGCGGCAAGGCCCCGGGGGTGGATGAGATCCGCCCGGAGTTCCTTAAGGCTCTGGATGCTGTAGGGCTGTCTTGGTTGACAAGACTCTGCAGCATCGCGTGGACATCGGGGGCGGTACCTCTGGATTGGCAGACCGGGGTGGTGGTCCCTCTCTTTAAGAAGGGGGACCGGAGGGTGTGTTCCAACTATCGTGGGATCACACTCCTCAGCCTTCCCGGTAAGGTTTATTCAGGTGTACTGGAGAGGAGGCTTCGCCGGATAGTCGAACCTCGGATTCAGGAGGAACAGTGTGGTTTTCGTCCTGGTCGTGGAACTGTGGACCAGCTCTATACTCTCGGCAGGGTTCTTGAGGGTGCAGGGGAGTTTGCCCAACCAGTCTACATGTGCTTTGTGGACTTAGAGAAGGCATTCGACCGTGTCCCTCGGGAAGTCCTGTGGGGAGTGCTCAGAGAGTATGGGGTATCGGAATGTCTTATTGTGGCAGTCCGCTCCCTGTATGAGCAGTGTCAGAGCTTGGTCCGCATTGCTGGCAGTAAGTCGGACACGTTTCCAGTGAAGGTTGGACTCCGCCAAGGCTGTCCTTTGTCACCGATTCTGTTCATAACTTTTATGGACAGAATTTCTAGGCGCAGTCAAGGCGTTGAGGGGTTCCGGTTTGGTGGCCACGGGATTAGGTCTCTGCTTTTTGCAGATGATGTAGTCCTGATGGCTTCATCTGGCCGGGATCTTCAGCTCTCACTGGATCGGTTCGCAGCCGAGTGTGAAGCGACCGGAATGAGAATCAGCACCTCCAAGTCCGAGTCCATGGTTCTCGCCCGGAAAAGGGTGGAGTGCCATCTCCGGGTTGGGGAGGAGACCCTGCCCCAAGTGGAGGAGTTCAAGTACCTAGGAGTCTTGTTCACGAGTGGGGGAAGAGTGGATCGTGAGATCGACAGGCGGATCGGTGCGGCGTCTTCAGTAATGCGGACGTTGTATCGATCCGTTGTGGTGAAGAAGGAGCTGAGCCGGAAGGCAAAGCTCTCAATTTACCGGTCGATCTACGTTCCCATCCTCACCTATGGTCATGAGCTTTGGGTCATGACCGAAAGGATAAGATCACGGGTACAAGCGGCCGAAATGAGTTTCCTCCGCCGGGTGGCGGGGCTCTCCCTTAGAGATAGGGTGAGAAGCTCTGCCATCCGGGAGGAGCTCAACGTACAGCCGCTGCTCCTCCACATCGAGAGGAGCCAGATGAGGTGGTTCGGGCATCTGGTCAGGATGCCACCCGAACGCCTCCCTAGGGATGTGTTTAGGGCACGTCCAGCTGGTAGGAGGCCACGGGGAAGACCCAGGACACGTTGGAAGGACTATGTCTCCCGGCTGGCCTGGGAACGCCTCGGGATCCCCCGGGAAGAGCTAGACGAAGTGGCTGGAGATAGGGAAGTCTGGGCTTCCCTGCTTAGGCTGCTGCCCCCGCGACCCGACCTCGGATAAGCGGAAGATGATGGATGGATGGATGGACACTCAAATTTTTACTGCATGCCTTTGGTAAGTACCGGCGTGAGAAAAGGTTTTAAAATAATTAGCGCCCCGGCGGCAGTTCAAGGAAATACGGTAATAATGATGTGAAAGGGGGTTCAATTAAAACCAGATTAATGATTAATAATTCAGCGTAGAGTTGTCCTGATACCAAAATTATTTTGATACTTTTCGGGCAAAACGGTGGCTCAGGGGTTAGTGCATGTGCCTCACAATACGAAGGTCCCGATTAGTCCTGGGTTCAATCCCGGGCTCGGGATCTTTCTGTGTGGAGTTTACATGTTCTCCCCGTGACTGCGTGGGTGATCAGGGGTTAGTGCATGTGCCTCACAATACGAAGGTCCTGAGTAGTCCTGGGTTCAATCTCGGGCTCGGGATCGTTCTGTGTGGAGTTTGCATGTTCTCCCCGTGACTGCGTTGGTTCTACTCCGGCTTCCTCCCACCTCCAAAGACATGCACCTGGGGATAGGTTGATTGGCAACACTAAATGGTCCCTAGTGTGTGAATGTTGTCTGTCTAGCTGTGTTGGCCCTGCAATGATATGGCGACTTGTCCAGGGTGTAACCCGCCTTCCGCCCGAATGCAGCTGAGATAGGCTCCAGGCTCCAGCCCCCCCCCCCCCCCCCCCCACCCCCCGCCACCCCAAACGGGACAAGCGGTAGAAAAATGGACGGATGGACTTCTCTGTACTTTTCTAAATAAAGGGGACCGCCAAAAAATTGCATTATTTACTTTATTTTAACAAAACATCTTACAGTCCATTAAACGTGTGTTTATTATTGCAAGTGCGTCCTTAAATAAAATAGTGAACAAAAAAGACAACTTGTCTTTTATTAGTAAGTAAGAAAACAAAGGACCGGTACTTTTTGAGGCGGTATAGTACCGAATATGATTCATTAGTATCGCGCTACTATACTAATACCGTATACTGTACAACCGTAATTCAGTGTTTTTTTTTTTTCATTTATTAAGCGCAGTTAGACGAAAGGAAATAGGCGTCATCAATCGATCGAAGCGTGAACAGCCCTTTGGTTGCAGGGGGAAAGGGAGGAAAGGTGAGCCATCAAGTGGCCAAATGACACAAATACCAACACAGTCCTAACTTTATTTTCCTCCGGAAGATCCATCCATCCATCCATCCATTTTTTACCGCTTATTCCCTTTGGGGTCGCTGGTGCCTATCTCAGCTACAATCGGGCGGAAGGCAGCCTACACCCTGGAAAAGTCACCAACTCTTAGCAGGGCCAGCACAAATAGACAGACAACATTCACACTCACATTCACACACTAGGGACCATTTAGTGTTGCCAATCAACCTATCCCCAGGTGCATGTCTTTGGAAGTGGGAGGAAGCCGGAGTACCCGGAGGGAACCCACGCAGTCAAGGTGAGAACCGGAAGATCAAATATGTTGTATTCAGCATTCTTGAAGTGGCCAAAAAACATTTTTTGGAAGGAATTTTCGAGTTGGACAGCACGGTGGTACAGGGGTTGGTGCATGTGCCAAACAATACGAAGGTCCTGCGTTTGATTCCCAGGCTCGAGGTCTTTCTGTGTTGAGTTTACATGTTCTCCCCGTTCCGGGTACTCCGATCCCCTCCAAGGTTTCTTGTTGTCCCATTGGGTCGAGTTTTCCGCCGCCCAGATGTGGTATCTGAGCAGAGGATGTCGTTGTGGCTTGTGCAGCCCTTTGAGACACTCGTGATTTAGGGCTATATAAAGTAAACATTGATTGATCGATTGATTGAACTCTCCCCACCCCCCTGTTGCGAGTTTGTGTGATTATATGTAAAATGTTTGTGTGCTATGGCAAATTAGGTTTTTTCCCTTGGACCCAATCTGGACCCCCTACCGAGGGTCCAGACTTTGATATTTTTTGTTACTCTTCCCCCCTTCCCCAATAGCACCTTTTTTGTTTAAGAAGCGATATAAGTGGCTGATCCGTTGGCTGTCCGGTTCATGTCTCTCTGTAATGTATGTTTGCTCTTAGCGGGACTGTGCTGAAAATGTAATTTCAGTTCTTCTATGTCTTGTACAAACCACATTTCCATATGAGTTGGGAAATTGTGTTAGATGTAAATATAAACAGAATACGCTGATTTGCAAATCATTTTCAACTCATATTCAGTTGAGTATGCTTCAAAGACAACATATTTGATGTTCAAACTGATAAACATTTTTTTTGCAAATAATCATAATCATTAACTTTCGAATTTGATGCCAGCAACACGTCACAAAGAAGTTGGGAAAGGTGGCAATATATACTGACAAAGGTGAGGAATGCTCATCAAACACTTATTTGGAACATCCCACAGGTGTGCAGGCTAATTGGGACGAGGTGGGTGCCATGATTGGGTATAAAAACAGCTTCCCAAAAAATGCTCAGTCTTTCACAAGAAAGGATGGGGCGAGGTACACCCCTTTGTCCACAACTGCGTGAGCAAATAGTCAAACAGTTTAAGAACAACGTTTCTCAAAGTGCAATTGCAAGAAATTTAGGGATTTCAACATCTACGGTCCATAATATCATCAAAAGGTTCAGAGATTCTGGAGAAATCACTCCACATAAGCGGCATGGCCGGAAACCAACATTGAGTGACCGTTACCTTCAATCCCTCAGACGGCACTGTATCAAAAACCGACATCTCTAAAGGATATCACCACATGGGCTCAGGAACACTTCAGAAAACCACTGTCACTAAATACAGTTCGTTGTTACATCTGTAAGTATGAGTTAAAACTCTACTATGCTAAGCAAAAGCCATTCATCAACAACATCCAGAAACGCCGCCGGCTTCTCTGGGCCCGAGATCATCTAAGATGGACTGATGCAAAGTGGAAAAGTGTTCTGTGCTCTGACGAGTCCACATTTCAAAATTGTTTTTGGACCTTTTCGACATCGTGTCATCCGGACCAAAGGGGAAGCGAACCATCCAGTCTGTTATCGACACAAAGTTCAAAAGCCAGAATCTGTGATGGTATGGGTGTGCATTTGTGCCCAAGGCATGGGTAACACATCTGTGAAGGCACCATTAATGCTGAAAGGTACATACAGGTTTTGGAACAAAATATGCTGCCATTTAAGCGCCGTCGTTTTCATGGACGCCCCTGCTTATTTCAGCAAGACAATGCCAAGCCACATTCAGCACGTGTTACAACAGCGTGGCTTCGTAAAAAAAGAGTGCAGGTACTTTCCTGGCCTGCCTGCCTGCAGTCCAGACTTGTCTCATCGAAAATGTGTGGCGCATTATGAAGTGTAAAATACGACAGCGGAGACTCCGGACTGTTGAATGACTGAAGCTCTACATAAAACAAGAATGGGAAAGAATTCCACTTTCAAAGCTTCAACAATTAGTTTCTTCAGTTCCCAAACGTTCATTGAGTGTTCTTAAAAGAAAAGGTGATGTAACACAGTGGTGAACATGCCCTTTCCCAACTACTTTGGCACGTGTTGCAACCATGAAATTATAAGTTAATTATTATTTGCAAAAAAAAAATAAAGTTTGAGTTTTAACATCAAATATCTTGTCGTTGTAGTATATTCAACTGAATATGGGTTGAAAAGGACTTGCAAATCATTGTATTCCGTTTATATTTACATCTTACACAATTTCCCAACTTATATGGAAACGGGGTTGGTACATGTTAAAGAATGGACAATAAACAGCATCTTGACTCTTGAACACTGCACATTAAGCATTCTTACACAAGAAAAAGAACAAAATGTGAGCAAAACGTTAGTTACTCAAATGCGATTTTCGTTTACTCTTTAAACCAAAAGCATAACTGCTCTCTTCATCTAAGACGTCCAACACAAACTTAGAAACACACATTAAGGTGAGTTGAGTTCACATAACCATTACCAACTGCTCCCAGACAACACACAAGTCATTTTTTTTTTTTTTGTCAAGGTATGGACAGATGCTGGTTTTTTTACTGTAGGTAGAGAAAAGAATAACATTATAGGGGTGGGCCAAAGAAAAGGCAAAGTAAATACTAAATATAAATAGTAGCTGCAGGGACCCCTAGAGGGGTCTGCAGCTAAATAACTTTACCATGAATTGATTAACGTGGACCCCGACTTAAACAAGTTGAAAATCTTATTCGGTGTTACCATTTAGTGGTCAATTGTATGGAATATGTACTGTACAATCTACTAATAGAAGTTTCAATCATTTAATCGAGAGTAACTAGTGGTTAGAGTGTCCATTCTGAAAGCGGTAGGTCGTGAGTTCAAACCCCCGGCCGAGTCATACCAAAGACTATAAAAATGGGACTCATTACCTCCCTGCTCTACACTCAGCATCAAGGGTTGGAATTGGGGGTTAAATCACCAAAAAGTGATTCCCGGGTGTGGCCACCGCTGCTGCTCACTGTTCCCCTCACCTACCAGAGGGCGATCCAGGGTCATGGGTCAAATGCAGAGAATAATCTCGCCACAGCTAGAGTGTGTATTGGTACTTTAACTTGAACTTAACCTACTACATTTTAATTGTGTCCAACATGTTGCACATAAACTACTGAAAAACCATTCATATCTGTAGTAAGTATTTTATCATTATAAACCATCAGTAAATTAAACTTTTTATTTTTTAGCAAAATGATGGTAGTTTTTGCTATTTCTACTTCTTTTGCTTACTGCTCAGTAACTGCACGTTTACCATGAATTGATTAACGTGGACCCCGACTTAAACAAGTTGAAAAACTTATTGTGGTGTTACCATTTAGTGGTCAATTGTACGGAATATGTACTGAACTGTCACGGCTCGGACACACACAAGTGCGCAATCTGTCGGGAGCCGCGCTGCGCGCGTCATCCGGCGCGCCTCTGACCGCGCGCATGTCACTCAAGCCGCGGCAGGCAGCTGCGCTCCATCTGTAATCAACGCAGCCGGCACTAATGAAAGAGAGGACTACAAGAACCCCCGCCACCAGTGATCCTTTGCCAGAACGTAGCAACTGTACCGTAAGCTCGTCTCCAGCATCCTAGTTGAATTTTTGATCCTGATCTCTGTGTCTTTTCCATGCGTTAATTGTCGTGTCTCTCCTCACCCCGCAGCTCCCTGTGTGCGTTCCCGAGCCACGCTGTGTGTCGTGTGCTTTTTGGATTCCCCTTGTCTTCCTCTGGCTTCCTGGTTTTCGATCCCTTGCTCGCCCCCGGACAAACGACGACTCTCTCCTGCCTCTCGACCACGCTTCCGCCTTGGAATTCCCTACCTACCTTGCCCGCGCCTGACAGCTCAGCTCCTCTCAACGCGCACCTCCAACACTTGCGGTAAATAACACCTCCCGTTAAATTCCACACATAGTCTTGCACCCATTTCATCTTTGTTACATACATATCAGATTTGACATGTGTGTGTGTGTGTGTGTGTGTGTGTGTATATATATATATATATATATACTATAGTTTTGTATAATATATCATATCAAATAATATATTATATAAATTATATTGAAATATTATTGTATAGATACCAGGAAGGCGTTGGTGTGGAGGATGCTATCCTTTACCTGCTGCATCGAGCCCACTCACACCTGGATAAGGGAAATGGCACTGTGAGGATCCTGTTCCTGGACTTCTCGAGTGCCTTTAATACCATCCAGCCCCGCCTCCTTCAGGACAAGCTCTACAAAATGCAAGTGGACCCCCTGCCTGGTTGCCTGGATTTCGAACTACCTCACCGACAGGCCACAGTACGTCAGACTGAAGGACATCACGTCTGACACTGTGATCAGCAGCACCGGAGCACCGCAGGGAACGGTGCTGGCCCCTCTTCTCTTCACCCTGTACACCGCTGACTTCTGCTACAACTCAGAGCTGTGTCACATCCAGAAGTACGCGGATGACACAGCCATCGTCGGGTGCATCAGGGACGGCAGAGAGGAGGAGTTTCGGACCCTGGTGAGGGACTTTGTTGTCTGGTGCCACACAAACCTCTTGCAGCTCAATCCGTCAAAGACCAAGGAACTGGTCATTGACTTTGGGAGGTCGAGTCCACGGTCACAACCTATTGTGATCGAGGGAGTTGAGGTACAGACCGTGGACTCATTCAAGTACCTCGGGGTTTGGGTGGACAATAAGCTGGACTGGACTGTTAACACGGACCACCAGTACAAGAAAGGACAGAGCAGGCTGTACTTCCTCAGGAGACTGCACTTCTTCAACATTTGTAGAAAACTCCTGTGGATGTGCTACCAGTCTGTGGTTGCCAGTGTTCTGTTCTACATGGTAGTGTGCTGGGGGGGCAGTACATCTAAGGACAGCTCCAGACTTGAGGAACTGATCAGGCGGGCCGGTTCTACAATCGGAATGAAACTGGACTCACTGGTGACAGTGGCAGAGAAGAGGACTGTGGACAAACTAGTGAGCATCCTGGATGATGCCAGTCACCCTCTGCATAGCGTTATCAGTAGCCAGAGGAGCCTGTTCAGTGCTAGACTGCTTCATCCTAAGTGCAGGACTAATAGACTCAAGAACTCTTTTGTCCCACACGCCATTAGACTGTACAACTCCTCTCTGGGACGGGGGACGGGGGTTATTAGGATGACAGGGGATGCAAAACATTAACAGTGTAATACGTTTTCATAACATGGTCACTACTGCCTACTTTGTCTTGTTATATTCTTATTTTACTGTTATATTGTTATTCCCATGGTTTTTATTCTTTTTGTAATATTTCTCTATTTTGTTTCCTTTTAAACCCCCATTATTTACTTTTTACTTTTTTCTTTAAATAGATCTCAACTCTGTACACTGCTGCTGGAATTTTAATTTTCCTGAAGGAACTCTCCTGAAAGAATCAATAAAGTACTATCTATCTATCTAGATATATATTATATTATATATATACATACAGCATTAGATATATCCTTGTTAAAATAAAGACTCCCCAGGCTCTAAGCTTTTCCCAGTCTCTGTGCCTTCTCCCTGAAACCTTCACAGTACGTTCTGGCCATGTCAGAACCAGACGGCACAGGAAGAGGTCGCCCCACTTCCTCTCCCCAACACACCACTACCCCTGATCTTCCCACCATGCACACTATCCTCCAGCAGCACCAGTCCCGTTTTGATGACTTGGAGACCCAGCTTAATGCTGCCTTTGCCACCCTGCTGTCAAGGCTGGACACCATTGAGCCAAGAACCCCCCCTCCACCTGCGCCGGGTACGGGTGCCTCCGCGACTGCGGCAACATGGGACACCTCCCTCACCCGAGAACCCAAGATTGCCATCCCAAAAACATTTGAGGGAGATTTTGAACTCTGCCGGGGATTTTTGGTTCAGTGTGAGCTTATATTTCAGCACCAGCCCTCCCGCTACTCCTCTGTTGGGGCCAAGATTGCCTTCCTGTTCTCCCTCCTGTCAGGCAGAGCACTGCGATGGGCCACAGCGGTGATTGACCAAAGCAGCGGACTCGGAACTGACTACTCAGCCTTCCGCTCAGAGTTCCGGGCTGTGTTTGACCACCCAGTGGACGGGGGGGGGGGGATGCCGCCTCCTGCCTCCACTCGATTCAGCAGGGCTCCCGCTCTGTGGCCGAATACACCCTGGAGTTTCGCACCCTCGCAGCTGACAGCGGGTGGGGGGATAAGGCGCTCCAGAGCGCGTTCCGACGCGGGCTCAGTGACGCAGTAAAGGACGGACTTTTAAGGGACCGCCCGACGTCCTACCGGGCCTTAATTGACCTCGCGCTCCATATGGACCAGAGACTTATCGAGCGAGCTGCTGAGCGAGCGCACAGCAGCCCAAGTCCAAGTCCCCGAACCAGACCGCACGCTGCCATGTGGCCACCACTACCTGCCCTTGGGGCCACCAGCACGGACAATCCCATGCAACTAGGCAGATCCCGCCTAGCAGCCGAAGAACAGGAGAGGCACTTCCAGCAACACCTCTGTCTCTACTGCAGGGTGGCAGATCATGTGATCAGGAACTGCCCGATACGGCCAAAAGACAAGGCTCACTAGTCAGGGGAATCCTAGTGAGCCATACATCCGTACCCCGCAAGCGGAGGAATCCTGGCATCCTCTTCCCAGCGACCTTGTCATGGAACTCCAAGAACCTAACTATCGGGGCCTACCTGGATTTTGGAGCGGACGACAGCCTTTTGGATCGGGAGTTTGCTCGACAAGCGGGTATACAGCTCCTACCGCTTGAGACCCCCTTACCGGATCAAGCCCTGGACGGACACCCCCTTGGTCCCATAACCCACAGGACGGAACCCCTCTCACTTAACCCTCTCTGGGAACCACACTGAGACCATTAGCCTCTGGGTTTTGGATGCTCCCATTGCCCCCCTAGTTCTTGGTCGCTCTTGGCTGTGCAAGCACGAGCCCCACATTGCCTGGTCCACAGGCAAGATCCTGGCCTGGAGCGCTACATGTCACGCTAACTGCCTGGGATCCGCAGTTCCTCCGAGTGTCAGCCCCAAGGCCACCGTACCTCCCAAGGACCTCACTAATGTTCCCCTTGTCTATCATGACCTTGCCGAGGTCTTCAACAAGGAACAGGCACTCTCCCTTCCCCCGCATCGACCATATGATTGCGCCATAGACCTTGTGCCCAATGCTGTCCTCCCATCTAGTCGACTATACAATCTGTCCCTACCCGAAAAGAAGGCGATGCAGGAATACATTTCTGACTCTCTTGCTTCCGGCATCATTACCCCCTCTAAGTCCCCGGTGGCGGCAGGATTCTTCTTTGTGGGCAAGAAGGATGGATCTCTACGCCCGTGTATTGACTACCGTCAACTAAATAATACCACAATCAAGAACAAATACCCTCTCCCACTCCTGAGCTCTTCCTTTGAGCCCCTCGCTCCCGCCACAGTTTTTAGTAAATTGGATCTCCGCAACGCATACCACCTGGTACGCATCAGGAAGGGGGATGAATGGAAGACAGCTTTCAACACACACCTGGGGCACTTCGAATACAGGGTGATGCCCTTCGGCCTGACGAATGCCCCGGCGGGTTTTCAGGCCCTGGTAAACTATGTACTGCGAGACATGCTGGACCAGTTTGATGTAGTGTACCTTGATGACATTCTCATTTTTTCAAAAACCCTACAGGAACACAAACACCATGTCCGACTGGTTCTGCAGCGCCTACTAGAGAACCGTCTGTTCGTCAAGGCCGAGAAGTGAGTTCCACAAATCCTCAGTTAACTTTCTCGGTCATATTGTTCAAGAACGACACATCAAGGCGGGCCCCAAAAAGGTTGAGGCGGTAACACAGGGGCCACAGCCCTCCACAAGGACGGAATTTAGACGTTTTCTGGGCTTCGCAGGATTCTACCGCCGCTTCATAAATGACTTCAGTAAGGTGGCCGCCCCTCTCCATTCCCTCACTTCCACCCTCATCCCATTTCAATGGACCAAAGAAGCCAATGTGTCTTTCCAAAGGCTGAAGAGGAGCTTCACCTCTTCACCGGTACTCGTCCACCCCGATCCTGATTGTCCATTTATCGTCGAGGTGGACGCATCAGATTCAGGCATCGGGGCGGTACTCTCCCAGCGTGCCCAAGGGAATAATGTCTTACATCCATGTGCATTTTTTTCCAGAAGACTCACACCATCGGAGCGCAACTATGACGCAGGTAATCGGGAACTGCTGGCAGTACACGACGCTCTTTCTGATTGGAGACACTGGCTGGAGGGGGCAAAGCATCCATTCCTGGTACTCACCGATCATCGCAACCTCATCCACATTTGTTCTGCCAAGAGACGTAATGACCGTCAGGCACATTGGACACATTTTTTTAGTAGATTTGACTACACGCTCTCTTATAGACCAGGCTCCCGCAACACAAAGGCTGATGCCCTCTCCAGACAGTTCTCGGAGGAGACCATCAACACACCTTCAGCCGAACCCATTCTCCCCCCTGCCCGGGAGGTGGGGATGATCACCTGGGAGATTGAGGCACGGGTAAGAGCGGCACTTCTCAAAAACCCAGGTCCGGGTGGTGGACCCCCCAACAGACTGTTTGTTCCACCTGACCTTCGTTCCAAAGTACTAGACTGGGGTCACTCCAGTGTCTTCGCTTGCCACCCGGGGTCTACCGCTCTCTATCTTTCATCCAACGCTCATTCTGGTGGCCATCTATGGAGACTGACACCAGAAAGTTCATCGCTGCTTGTTGGACGTGCGCTCGCAACAAGGCTTCCCACAGCCCTCCGGCGGGACTCTAATGCCCCCTACCTATTCCTGGTCGACCCTGGTCTCATATTGTTCTGGACTTTGTGACCGGATTCCCCGCTTCTCAAGGTAACACCATTATCGTAACCATAATCGATAGATTCTCCAAGGCTGCACATTTTGTCCCACTCCCCAAGCTTCCCTCCGCAGCTGAGACTGCCGACCTGCTCATCCAACACGTGGTCAAACTCCACGGCATTCCCCAGGACATACTCTCTGACCGTGGCCCCCAGTTCACCTCCCGCGTGTGGCAGTCTTTCTGCAAAGGAATTGGTGCTACAGTCAGCCTCACCTCTGGATATCACCCACAGAGTAACGGACAAGCGGAGAGAGCCAACCAGGGGTTAGAGATAATGCTCCGCTGTGTTGCCGCCCGCCAACCCTCTCAACGGAGCAGATACTTACCCTGGGTGGAGTACGCCTTCAATTCCATGACCAGTTCCGCCACAGGTATGTCCCCTTTCGAGTGCTCTCTGGGCTACCAACCACCAATGTTTTCTCAGCAAGAGGTCGAGGCAGCGGTACCCTCCACTCGGGCCCACCTTAAACGCTGCCGAAAGGTCTGGAAGACTGCCCGGACTGCCTTAGTGAAGAAATCGGACAGGATGCGCCGCAACGCCGACCGGCACCGCATCCCGGCACCGTCCTACCAGCAGGTGATGTTAAGGGCCAAAGACCTCCACCTCAAGGTACAGCCCTCTAAATTGGCACCCCGCTACGTGGGATCTTTCCCCATCAATGCCATAGTCAACCCTGCTGCCGTTCGTCTCTCTCTCCCATCTTCCATGAAGATCCACACAGTTTTTCACGTGTCCCAAATCAAGCCTGTGTCCATCAGCCTTCTCTCACCCCCCACCCCTTCCCCCCCTCCTCCCGGGGTTCTCAAGAGCGGTGATCAGGTGTGGACAGTGAAGGAGATTCTCAGGGTTCGTCGACAAAGTAGGGGGTTGGTCTACCTGGTCGACTGGGAAGGCTATGGACCGGAGGACCGATCCCGGGTGCCAGCCTCCTACCTCGCGGACCCCTCTCTCCTTGAGGATTTTTACCGTGCCAATCCGGATGCACCCCGTAGCTCGTTGGGAGTCTCTCATAAGGTGGGGGATCCTGTCACGGCTAGGACACACACAAGTGTGCAATCTGTCGGGAGCCCATCCGGCGCACCTCTGACCGCGCGCATATCATTCAAGCCGCGGCAGGCAGCTGCGCTCCATCTGTAATCAACGCAGCCGGCACTAATGAAAGAGAGGACTACAAGAACCCCCGCCACCAGTGATCCTTTGCCAGAACGTAGCAACTGTACCGTAAGCTCGTCTCCAGCATCCTAGTTGAATTTTTGATCCTGATCTCTGTCTTTTTCCAAGCGTTAATTGTCGTGTCTCTCCTCACCCCGCAGCTCCCTGTGTGCGTTCCCGAGCCACGCTGTGTGTCGTGTGCTTTTTGGATTCCCCTTGTCTTCCTCCGGCTTCCTGGTTTTCGATCCCTTGCTCGCCCCCGGACAAACGACGACTCTCTCCTGCCTCTCGACCACGCTTCCGCCTTGGACTTCCCTACCTGCCTTGCCCGCACCTGACAGCTCAGCTCCTCTCAACACGCACCTCCAACACTTGCGGTAAATAACACCTCCCGTTAAATTCCAAACACAGTCTTGCACCCATTTCATCTTTGTTACATACACATCAGATTTGACGTGTGTGTATATATAAATATATATATATATATATATAGTATAATATTATATAATAATATAGTTTTGTATAATATATTATATCAAATAATATATTATTGTATGGATATATATATATATATATATATATACATACAGCGTTAGATATATCCTTGTTAAAATAAAGACGCCCCAGGCTGTAAGCTTTTCCCTGTCTCTGTGCCGTCTCCTTCTCCCTGAAACCTTCACATGAACTGTGCAATCTAGTAATAAAAGTATCAATCAATCAAAACGCATCCTTACACGATTCCATTAGCTATTACAGGACATATATGGTGGGTGTAATGACTATATTCACCAGCAGAGGGAGCTCTGACAACACACATAAACGTACCTTACTATGTTTTGTGTTAAAACTTTTTTTTTTACCAGGCACATATTTCATTATCTATGAAAGTATTTAAAAAACAAATTTGTGTGTGTATTAGTTTGTTTGTTTTGTTTAGTCTTTATTTGAAGGGACAAAGCACAGAAACATTAAACTCAAAGACAGATATGTTGGACTCTCACACCTGTCACCAATCATGTCACTGTTATTTAAAGTCTGTCTTTTTCTGTTGGTCGGAGTGGCGACAATAACTCTGTTGGACTTCTGCTACCCATGTTACCATCGTTCCATGCCAAGTGAGTTTTGTCTATTTTTAATGTCACAGTAAGTGTTTTCGTTTTCATGTCCATAGTTTTTGCCCAAGTGCTAGTTTATTGTTTTCAAAGCCAAGTTTGTGCTCCGCCTTGTGCGCGCCTTTCGCTTGCAGCCTTTCCTTTTTTATAGTAAAATTAAATCATGTCCCTACCTTCACGTCATGTCCACTCCAATTTCTTTGCATCTCTGGAAAACAAACCCTGCCAAAGTCCACATCCTGACAGATTGTCGCCACCATTACCAACAGAAAAAGACAGGCTTTAAATAACAGTGACATGATTGGTGACAGGTGTGTGAGTCCAAACGTGGAACAGGTCAAACTAATGGGTAACCGTGGAAACGAGACAAAGGAGTGAAAAAGCAGGAACTAAAAAGAGTCCAAAAACCAAACAGAACACAACTTAAACAAAACATGATCCCAGACATGACATATGTTCTGTACCAGATTATAGCTAAACAGCTAATTTCCATCTGCAGTCCCTGGCTACCTAAATTAAAGGAATACAAAAATCATGCAATAAAATTATGACAAATCATACTGTAGCATGTAATTAAAGGCCTACTGAAATGAGATTTTCTTATTTAAACGGGGATAGCAGGTCCATTCTATGTGTCATACTTGATCATTTCGCGATATTGCCATATTTTTGCTGACAGGATTTAGTAGAGAACATCAACGATAAAGTTCGCAACTTTTGGTCGCTAATAAAAAAGCCTTGCCTGCATCGGAAGTAGCAGACGATGTGCGCGCGACGTCACGGGTTGTGGAGCTGCTCACATCCTCACATTGTTTATAATCATGGCCACCAGCAGCGAGAGTGATTCGGACCGAGAAAGCGACAATTTTTCCATTAATTGGAGCGAGGATGAAAGATTTGTGGATGACGATATTGAGAGTGAAGGGCAAGAAAAAAAAACATTAAAATAAATAAAAAGACAGGGCAGTGGGAGCGATTCAGATGTTATTAGACACATTTACTAGGAAAATTCTGGAAAATCCCTTATCTGTTTATTGTGTTACTAGTGTTGTAGTGAGATTATACTGTCGTACCTGAAAGTCAGAGGGGTGTGGCCACGGGTGTGGTGACCGCCATTGTCTCTGAGGGAAGCCACGCAGCTTCCTCTTTGACAGCTGCATGAGGAACGATCGATGCAAGCTGCGCTCATGTCTACGGTAAGAGCTGACTTATTACCACAATTTTTTCACCGAAACCTGCCAGTTGACATGTGGTCGGGAGCCATGTTCGCTTGACCGCTCTGTTGAATAGTAAAGCTTCACCTTCGGGAATGTACACAAGGAAACACGAGCTGTGTTTGTGTTGCTAAAGGCAGCCGCAATACACCGCTTCCCACCTCCATCTTTCTTTTTTGTAGTCTCCATTATTAATTGAACAAATTGCAAAAGATTCAGCAACACAGATGTTCAAAATACTGTGTAATTATGCGATTAAAGCAGACTATTTATAGCTGGGATCGGGCTGGAAAACAATGTCCGCTACAATCCGAGACGTCACGTGCACGCCCCATCATACGCGTCATAATACTGACGTTTTCAACAGGATACTTCGCGCAAAATTTAAAATTGCAATTTAGTAAACTAAAAAGGCCGTATTGGCATGTGTTGCAATGTTAAGATTTCATCATTGATATATAAACTATCAGACTGCGTGGTCGGTAGTAGTGGGTTTCAGTAGGCCTTTAAATTGAGAAAAGTCATGAAATGCCCTTTCATGGACACATACTTAATATACAATACAACCACACCTCATTTACATCATCACACAGAGACAATGTTCACATCTGTCATCATTTGTAAAAAAAAAAAACAATATTTATATATAATATGGTTGATTGGCAACACTAAATGGTCCCTAGTGTGTGAATGTTGTCTGTGTTGGCCCTGTGATGAGGTGGCGACTTGTCCAGTGTGTACGCAGCCTTCCGTCCGAATTCAGCTGAGATAGGCTCCAGCAACCCAAAATGGGACAAGCGGTAGAAAATGGATGGATGGATATTATATATAATATTTATAATATATATAAATGTGTAGAAGTCAGTGTTCAAAAACAAGAAAAAAAATTATACAAAAACTGAGGGTATTTTACTTGAACTAAGCAAAATTATCTGCCAATAGAAAAGGAAATTCGGCTTGTCAAGTCTTTCCAAAACAAGCAAAATTAGCTAACCTCAATGAACCCTAAAATAAGTATATTCTCACTAATAACAAGTGCATTTTTCTAGGTAGAAAAAAAAATGAGACCATTTTGCTCAATATGTTGAAAAATATTCTTAAATGAAGTAAATGCTAGTGCCGTTATCTTGATATAATGATGTGGGCTCAGCATCATGATTTTTTTTTTTAATTTTTGAAGTAAGAAATTATTACTTTAGAAAAGTGAATTTATACTTGTGAGTGTTAATGACACAGCTTTGCGACACTTGATATTCTAGTTTCAAGCATGTTTTACTCAATATAGGTCCTAAAATCTCAGCAACAAGCTGTAATATCTTACTGAGATCATTTAGGACCAAACCACTTAAAACAAGTAAAACACTAACATAAAATCTGCTTAGTGAGAAGAAATATCTCATCTGACAGAAAATAAGCAAATATCACCCTTATTTGAGATATTTAATCTTACCTAGATTTCAGTTTTTGCAGTGTAGTGTGTGAATGTTGTCTGTCTATCTGTGTTGGCCCTGTGATTAGGTGGCGACTTGTCCAGGGTGTACGACGCCTTCTGCCCGAATTCAGCTGAGATAGGCTCCAGCAACTTCAAATGGGACAAGCAGTAGTAAGTGGATGGATGGATAATATATATAATATTTATAATATATATAAATTTGTAATGAAGATAAGTGGTACAGAAAATAGACGGACCTTTTTCTTGTTACATTAAACCTTTTTGTTCTTTGTTCATATGTTTTCTTGTTTAGTTGTATTTTTTTAGAATGCCAAAACAATAATACAAGGTGCGGGCCGCAAATGGCCCTCTGACACCCCGGTTTTAGTGTGCATGCATGCGTGTGCAAGCCAGAGAGAGAGAGAGAGAGAGAGAGACGGAGCGATAGAGAGACCCAAAGCCTAACTAATTCAAAACTGCTGTCGGTCCAGAAATGACAAAACAACCCAAAGGATAACGAGACGACAACAAGTTTTAAAGTTGTTTTTTTTAACAAGAAAAGACCCTTTTGAAAACTTCCCGTAGGGCCATTTATGCTCCTCCATTGACCCCCTTACACACACACACACACACACACACGCACACACACACACACACACACACAGACTCCCTTCAGCAACAACACTCAAATACTTGCATGCAGCAGGCAAGTCGCTACGTGTGCAAGCAATTATTTAGGCAGAGAGGCACAAGAAGACACACAATACTACAAGAGACACACCCTCAGCCCTCTGTTTATGTCTGTCCCTACATTGTTTACATGCATTTGCAAGCATGTCGGCATATTTTCCAACCCTAAGCTGAATGAAGTTGAAGGAATTATTGGACGCAAGCATGTACAAACCCTGTTTCCATGTGAGTTGGGAAATTGTGTTGGATGTAAATATAAACAGAATACAATGATTTGCAAATCCTTTTCAACCCATACTCAGTTGAATGCACTACAAAGACAACATATTTGATGTTCAAACTGATAAACTTTTTTTTGTTTTGCAAATAATCATTAACTTTAGAATTTGATGCCAGCAACATGTGACAAAGAAGTTGGGAAAGGTGGCAATAAATACTAATAAAGTTGAGGAATGCTCATCAAACACTCATTTCGAACATTCCACAGGTGTGCAGGCTAATTGGGAACAGGTGGGTGCCATGATTGGGTATAAAAACAGCTTCCCAAAAAATGCTCAGTCTTTCACAAGAAAGGATGGGGCGAGGTACACCCCTTTGTCCACAACTGCGTGAGCAAATAGTCACACAGTTTAAGAACATCGTTTCTCAAAGTGCAATTGCAAGAAATTTAGGGATTTCAACATCAACGGTCCATAATATCATCAAAAGGTTCAGAGAATCTTGAGAAATCACTTCACGTAAGCGGCATGGCCGGAAACCAACATTGAATGACCGTGACCTTCGATCCCTCGGACGGCACTGTATGAAAAACCGACATCAATCTCTATAGGATATCACCACATGGGCTCAGGAACACTTCAGAAAACCATTGTCACTAAATACAGTTGGTCGTTACATTTGTAAGTGCAAGTTTAAGCTCTACTATGCAAAGCGAAAACCATTTATCAACAACATCCAGAAACGCCGCTGGCTTCTCTAAACCCGAGATCATCTAAGATGGATTGATGCAAAGCGGAAAAGTGTTCTGTGCTCTGACTAGTCAACATTTCAAATTGTTTTTGGAAATATTCGACATCATGTCATCCGGACCAAATGGGAAGCGAACCATCCAGACTGTTAGCGACGGAAAGTTCAAAAGCCAGCATCTGTGATGGTATTGGGGTGCATTGGTGCCCAAGGCATGGGTAACTTACACATCTGTGAAGGCACTATTAATGCTGAAAGGTACATACAGGTTTTGGAACAACATATTCTGCCATCCAAGCGCCGTCTTTTTTCATGGACGCCCCTGCTTATTTCAGCAAGACAATGCCAAGCCACATTCAGCACGTGTTACAACAGCGTGGCTTTGTAAAAAAAAAGAGTGCGGGTACTCTTCTGGCCTGCCTGCAGTCCAGACCTGTCTCCCATCGAAAATGTGTGGCGCATTAGGAAGCGTTAAATACGACAGCGGAGACCCCGGACTGTTGAACGACTGAAGCTCTACATAAAACAAGAATGGGAAAGAATTCCACTTTCAAAGCTTCAACAATTAGTTTCCTCAGTTCCCAAACGTTTATTGAGTGTTGTTAAAAGAAAAGGTGATGTAACACAGTGGTGAACATGCCCTTTCCCAACTACTTTGGCACAAGTTGCAGCCATGAAATTCTAAGTTAATTATTATTTGCAAAAAAAATAAAGTTTATGAGTTTGAACATCAAGTATCTTGTCTATGTAGTGCATTCAATTGAACATGGGTTGAAAATGATTTGCAAATCATTGTATTCCATTTATATTTACATCTAACACAATTTCCCAACTCATATGGAAACGGGGTTTGTATTTTTGATGTTTTAGTTTGGAAATGTATTAAAAGGAAAAAAAAACACATGTACATAATTATTCATAGCCTTTGCTCAATACTTTGCAGCAATTCCAGCCTCAAGTCTTTTTCAGTACGATGCCACGAGCTCGGCACATCTATCTTTGGCCAGTTTTACCCATTTCTTTTTGCAGCACCTCAGGTTGGATGGGAAGTGTTGGTTTTTGTCCAAGATGTCTCTGTACACTGCTTTTTTTTCTTTTTTTTGTGTAAAAAATTATTACTTGCAAAAAAAAAGGTTTATGAGTTTGAACATCAAATATCTTGTCTTTGTAGTGCATTCAATTAAATATGGGTTGAAGAGGATTTGCAAATCATTGTATTCCGTTTATATTTACATCCAACACAATTCCCCAACTCATATGGAAACGGGGTTTGTATGCTGATGCGTGTGTTTGCATGACGTGTGTGTGTGTGTGTGTGTGTGTGTGTGTGTAATGAGGACAATGAGGGTGTAGCCTGAAGAGGTCAACACCCTGTATCGAGGTGTGCACAATTGCGAAGCAGCATCCTAAATGGCACTGCAAAAACTGAAATCGAAGTAAGATTAAATATCTAAAATAAGGGTGATATTAGCTTATTTTCTGTCTGATAAGATATTTCTTTCTTAGAGTGTTTTACTTGTTTTTGTCAAGACTTGGACTATGGTGTGGTTTATTTTCCCGTGGTGCAAATCGACTGAACCGGACATGGCGTGAAAGTACTGACATCTTTTAGTTAATCACTCAAAAAGTACTAAACACAAGTCACGCACAAGGCGGAGGCAAAAACAACTTAGGACATGACACATGAACTAAAAAAACTCACTAAACTGTGGACATAAAAACGAAACACTTACTGTGGCGTGAAGAAGTAAAAAACAACAGAACTATGGCATGGACCGCTTAATCAATCGGGTATCAAGGGTGTGTAGAGGGTGATGTCACCAGGCTGACTGCCTGGCAACTACAGGCTTAAAAAGTGACGTGGTGATTGACAACAGGTGCATGAGTCCAAATGAATCAGGTGCATGACATGACAGGTGAAAACTAATGAGTTGTCATGGTGACAAAAAAAAAAACAAGAGTGCACAATGAGTCCAAAACCAAACAGAACGTGACCACAAAACATGACAGTTTTAAGGGTTTTGGTCCTAAATGATCTCAGTAAGATATGACAGCTTGTTGCTGAGATTTGATGACCTTTATTAAAAAAAACATGCTTGAAACTAGAATAAAAACTGTTGCAAAGCTGTGTCATCAAAACTCACAAGTATAAAAGTACATTTTTAAAGTAATAATTTCTTATTTTAAGCATGAAAAAAAATGCATGACTTTGACACAATTGTGTCTCATAATTAAAAACCACTTTGCCACTTTGCTGTTTTATTTTCAATGAAACAATAGAAAATATGACAGTTAATATTTAAACATTTATAACATGTCATTTCTCACAATTTTGAACACAAAAAGCTCATGCACATTCAGGTCAACTCTTCAAAATTACAACTAAAAATGTTTTGGCCGGGGGCTGGGCTGTATATATGCGCACTAATTGACTGAAAGAGCACAGAGTTGGCGCGATGATGTCATGTTGTCGATGGAAAAATGCATTTTTAGACCATCTGATTTGCCTGAGCAGGTAGTAGACCCCGAGAGTAACAAGTGGTTGCCATGTTGCCTTTCCATTAACAAAAATAAATTAGTTTTTAGTATAAATTTGCTGGTTTCACAAATGTAATGTCGAGCACACATCATAATGTCAAGATAATGGCGCTAGCATTTACTTCATTTAATAATATTCGTCAACATATTATTAAATGGTCTCTTTTTTTCTACCAAGAAAAGTGCACTTGTTATTAGTGAGAATATACTTATTTTAAGGTATTTTTGGGTTCATTGAGGTTAGCTCATTTGACTTGTTTTGGAAAGTCTTGACAAGCCAAATTTTCTTGTTCTATTAGCAGATAATATTGCTTAGTTCAAATTAAATACCCCTCATTTTTGTATTTTTTTCCCTTGTTTTTGAACACTGACTTTTTGCAGTGCATTTTTTTTTTCACCAAACCTAACAAGTAAGAACATATTCCCAAGTGTTTCAGAGAGATGCAACACTTGTGAAATAGCAAAGACATTAGCAAGTGATGACAGTCAACAGAGGGGCTTAACCCTTGTGTAATGTTCAAATTGTTGCATTTTGTGGCTTTTAATGCCTCACAATCAAACACTTTTATGTTAAAATAATGAACAGATGTTGATTGGGATAAGGTAAACATCTGTTCAGTATGTTAACAAATAAGTGTTTGATTGTGAGGCAATAAAAGCCACAAAATGCAACGGGTCCATCAGACCCACAAACACAGGCTGAGTAACAACAATATGAACGTTGCACGGAGAATTTCTCTGCCAGTTTCTGCATCCCACAGAGATTCTTCTTTTGTGTTTCTGCACCTGCGGTTCTCACGCAAGGTTGCAACATTGTTTGTCAACACTGTCTGCTCTCATTTTCACGCACATTTGACCCTCTGATGTTCCGTGTACCTACAATCTGTCCTCCTCCTGTCTAGGCCTGCTGTGTGTGTGTGTGTGTGTGTGTGTGTGTGTGTGTGTGTGTGTGTGTGTGTGTGTGTGTGTGTGTGTGTGTGTGTGTGTGTTACACAGAACATCAATTTCCACAGTTCTATCTTATATGTAGTAGAAATGTGTATGGCGTGTGGTCATTAAATATGTATTCTAATATATGTTCTTCACAGAAAATGAGCCAAAGTCAGTGAGTCTCACTTTGAAAAAATAATTAATTGTGTCATTTTTCTTTTAATAAAAAATGGAAACGGGTCCCACAGACCCAGACACCAAACAAGGGTTAAAATGTGTTGCGGTCAATTAAAAAGGCAAATAAACAACCACAGATTTGAGAAGAATAAACAAAAAAAATACATTATATCATATTTTTTAAATAACATACTGATGTTATATTTGATCATCATTAGCCTGTGATAATATTTTCAAGCGGTTAGGGTTAGCAGTAGCGAATGATGCACTTTTTTGTATTTTTTTGGTTTGTTTTTAAAGTTAAAGTACTACTGATAGACGCACGCACGCACGCACGCACGCACACACACACACACACACACACACACACACACACACACACACTAGGTGTGGTGAAATTACCCTCTGCATTTGACCCAGCCCATAACTCAGACCTGGGCAAATTAAGGTCCGGGGGCCACATGCAGCCCGTTAAGCTTTTCAATCTGGCCCGTCGGACATTCCCAAATATTTTTTTAGATGCTTAAGATGGAAAGTGTAGCTGTCATTGTGATGTGCAGTGCAGTGATGTTTTTTAATGACCGCAAATCTTCAACTATACAAAGTATTTCAATGGTTGGAATCTGTGCTTTTGCATGATATATTAGTTAGTTACTATGGTCATCTAATTAGATACAATGGTCATCTAATTAGTTACTATGGTCATCTAATTGGTTACTATGGTAATTTAATTAGATACAATGATCGTCTAATTAGTTACTATGGTCATCTAATTGGTTACTATGGTAATTTAATTAGATACAATTGTCATGTAATTAGTTACTATGGTCATCTAATTGGTTACTATAGTAATTTAATTAGATACAATGGTCATCTAATTAGTTACTATGGTAATGTAAGTCACAACAGCTCAGACCAAGCAGTGTGGGTGGGGAGCGTTTCCACAGATTGTTTCCAGAGCCTGAAATGTTGGTGTCAGGGACAGACGTGAAAGGAGATTTTTAGTTCTGCAATAAAAGTGATACTATATCAAATTGTAGGTGGGTTTTTTTTTTACTCTTCGCGTTCATATTTTGCCGTGTGTTGCATTTTTCGTTGTGTTTCGCTTGATTGTAAATAATGTAGATCGAGAAAGGGTGTGAGAAGTAAAAGAGGAGCGACGTTGTCAATTTTCAGTCTTTTATCGTTCATAGTTAATATTATAAATCCCACATTATTGTCATGTACTTTCCGGGTGTCTCGTTCAGTAGAAAATGTAAAATTCCATCCTGTTTTTTAAGGCGGTCTGTCATAACGTTTTTAGCTTTCAATCAGACATTATTGTGAGGTTTTGTATTAGTGTTAGGACCCAAACACACATACTGTACAGCACATGTTCACAGCTTATATGTGTGTGGAAAAATCACAAGACTACTTCATCTCTACAGAACTGTTTCATGAGGGGTTCCCTCAATCGTCAGGAGATTTTAAAATCTCTCACACACACTCACACACACACACACACACACACACACACACACACACACACACACATATTTATATATATATATATATACATACATATGTGTATATATATATATATATATACATATATATATATATATATATATATATATATATATATATATATATATAGACATACCGGCCCCCAGTCACATTTCTTTCTCTAAATGTGGCCCCGGAGTGGAAAAAAAATGCCCAGGCCTGCCCAAACTATTCATTTTTCACGGTTATTTACTCACTGTGTTCACATTGCCTGCAACCGACGTCGCAGGGGAGACACTCCTCCCCCTTTGCAACCTCACCTAAAAAACACAAGTTCACTTCAAACAAGTAAAAAGACACCATAATTATGATTATAATGGCATTTGGATTTCGTTTTTTAATGGCATGACTTTGTGTGCAATTGCGCAAACATTCGTTTGACGCACACTCACCTGTGCTGCATTCCAGCGGAACACATTTGCCCTCTCGGAGTTGATGTCCCGGTCCGCAGCGTAAGCAGCGACTGGGCGATGTGCACAGTATGCAGTCCGGAGTGCACGGCTCACAGCGTTTGCGCGTGGAGTGAAAGAAGGCCTCCGGGCAGACGTCCCGGCACTGACCGTGGAACAGGTAGTGAGTCACGTCAAACATGTCTGGAAAAAGCAGAATACAAATAGCAGTTACAGGTCCTATATGATACTTTAAATAAGAGTCACAGGTCATGTTATAGTATCCTACAGGCCTTGATGCTGATATTTAATTGTGGCTAGTTGAGCAACAATCGTGTTCCCATGTTTAGTTTTTACTCATTTTTACTACAAACCCCGTTTCCATATGAGTTGGGAAATTGTGTTGGATGTAAATATAAACAGAAAACAATGATTTGCAAATCATTTTCAACCCATATTCAGTAGAATATGCTACAAAGACAACATATTTGATGTTCAAACTGATAAACATTTTTTTTTTAAATAATCATTAACCCTAGAATTTAATGCCAGCAACACGTGACAATGAAGCTGGGAAAGGTGGCAATAAATACTGATTAAGTTAAGGAATGCTCATCAAACACTTATTTGGAACAACCCACAGGTGAGCAGGCTAATTGGGAACAGTTGGGTGCCATGATTGGGTATAAAAGCAGCTTCCATGAAATGCTAAGTAATTCACAAACAAGGATGGGGCGAGGGTCACCAATTTGTAAGCAAATTGTCGAACAGTTTTAGAACAACATTTCTCATCGAGCTATTGCAAGGGATTTAGGGATTTTACCATCTACGGTCCGTAAAATCATCAAAAGGTTCAAAGAATCTGGAGAAATCACTGCACGTAAACGATGATATTATGGACCTTTGATCCCTCAGACGGTACTGCATCAAAAACCGATGTCAGTGTGTAAAGGATATCACCACATGGGCTCAGGAACACTTCATAAAACCAAGATCAGTAACTACAGTTGGTCGCTACATCTGTAAGTGCATGTTAAAACTCTACTATGCAAAGCAAAAGCCATTCATCAAGACCCAGGAACGCCGCCGGCTTTGCTGGGCCCGAGCTCATCTAAGATGGACTGATGCAAAGTGGAAAATTTTTCTGTGGTCTGACGAGCCCACATTTCAAATTATATTCGGAAACTGTGGACGTGGTGTCCTCCGTAACAAAGAGGAAAATAACCATCCGGATTGTTATAGGTGCAAAGTTCAAAAGCCAGCATCTGTGATGGTATGGGGGTGCATTAGTGCCCAAGGCATGGGTAACGTACACATCTGTGAAGGCACCATTTATGCTGAATGGTCCATACAGGTTTTGGAGCAACATATGTTGTCATCCAAGCAACATTATCATGGATGCCCCTCCTTATTTCAGCAAAACAATGCCAAGCCACTTGTTACAACAGCGTGGCTTCGTAGTAAAAGAGTGCGGGTACTTAACTGGGCCGCCTGCAGTCCAGACATGTCTCCCATCGAAAATTTGTGGCGCATTATGAAACGTAATATACGACAACAAGACCCCGGACTGTTGAACAACTTAAGCTGTACATCAAGCAAGAATGGTAAAGAATTCCACTTTCAAAGCTTCAACAATTAGTTTCCTCAGTTCCCAAAAAAATAAAGTTTATGAGTTTGAACATCAAGTATCTTGTCTTTGTAGTGCATTCAACTGAATATGGGTTGAAAAGGATTTGCAAATCATTGTATTCCGTTTATATTTACATTTAACACAATTTCCCAACTCATATGGAAACGGGGTTTGTATTTTTGATGTTTTATTTTGCAAATTTATTAAAAGGAAAAAAAAACACATGTACATAATTATTCATAGCCTTTGCTCAATACTTTGCAGCAATTCCAGCCCCAAGTCTTTTTCAGTACGATGCCACGAGCTCGGCACACCTATCTTTTGCACATTTCTTTTTGCAGCACCTCAGGTTGGATGGGAAGTGTTGGTTTTCGTCCAAGATGTCTCTGTACATTGCTTTTTTTCTCTTTTTTTTTGTAAAAACCTTTTTACACTCTTATCATGGGGTAATGTTTATAAAAAATTTTGGGCCAAAAAAATTATTTATTCCATTTAGGAATAAGGGCTCTCACATTAAAAAAACCTTTGCGGCTGCACTATATATAGAGCGAGTAGTACTGGATACCATGCAGTAAAAAGGGTTTATTAGTGTCAGGGAGCCAACATGTCGGTTATGTGTTATATTTAATTTGTTACATTTAAAAAGGACATTCTTATTATTTGTAAATACTTTCAGCTCTTAAGATTGTGACAGTAATAAACATTTGTATTTGTTGGAATAACTATGTGTAAGTTATCACATAACTTTAGTTAGTTAAAGTCTGTGCTCAAGCTGTACTTTTTCTATCTGTGCAAGGACAAAACTTCTTGTCTGCCGCAGATGTTATCTTTGTTTTAGCCCGCTAACAGCCTTCAAGGACCGCAACGAAGATAAGACGAAAGCATGCAGACCAAGCAGAGACAAGGCAAAATCACAAGGCCCCCAGCACAGTCCGTCACATATTGTGCGTACTGGAGCTGCTTTGCATGATAAATGTGACCGCTCCTCTTAGAGGCGGCCTTAGTGATGTTGACTGGGGGAACTCCTGAATAAATAGAAAGACTGTGACTAAGTGTGCAGCTCCATGCGTTCTCCTCATGAGCTAAATTGAACTCTGTCATTGCATGATTCTTTGCTTCTTGTCTGTTTAATAGATGTCATCAGTGTTTGAACCTGACAGTATTAGCTTGATATTTCCACAGCTATGAGCCACTAATGAGTAGACACAAACGTCGATCGGCCCAATTAAGCGGCAATGCTTCCGTTCTGTGTGTGGCGTCACGCAACCTTTTCACAACACGATCCGCCTGTATTGATCTACAGGCTTAGCAAGGAGTCAATTAGACCCCCCCCCCAAAAATGAAGGTGATTAGCAGGAAGGAAAATCAATAGCATAGCATTTAATATTATCAGTCAAGTACCTACCCTTGTCGCAAGCCGTGCAGTTGTCCGGCCCCTCGTCTGTGCACTCCAGGCAGGTGTGGTGGCAGCGGTGACACTGCCTGGCCATGGCGTAGCGCCCCCTCTGGCAGCGGATGACGCAGGCGCCTTCATCAAATAACCTGGATAGAACAGGAGGGGCTGTTGTTGACCTGGTTTTTGACCACGTCGTGTCTGTATTTGGGTTGCTTTCTCACCGTGTGGCTGGGCAGCTGGTGCAGTCTTCGCTCTCGGGACCAGTGCACTCCTGACAGGTGACGTCACACAGGAGACACTTGCCATGATGACCCATGTACTGACCTGGACGGAGCACACCACCGTAAACAACACTGACAGCGCTATAAAGCATAAATTAGTTGATTAAGAGATGCTACCTCAGTAGAAGAATTTAAGTCCCATCTTAAAACTCATTTGTATACTCTACCCTTTAAATAAACCCCCTTTTTAGATCAGTTGATCTGCCGTTTCTTTTCTTTTCTTCTCTGCCCCCCTCTCCCTTGCTGAGTGGGGTACAGGTTTGGTGGCCATGGATGAAGTGCTGGCTGTCCAGAGTCAGGACCCGTGGTGGACCCCTCGCCTGTGCATCGGTTGGGGACATCTCTGCGCTGCTGACCTGTCTCCGCTCAGGATGGTCTCCTGCAATGGACTGGACTCTCACTCTTATGTTAGATCCACTATGGACCGGACTCTCACTATTATGTTAGATCCACTATAGACTGCACTCTCGTTATGTTAGATCCACTATGGACTGGACTCTCACTATTATGTTGGATCCACTATGGATTGGACTCTCACTCCATCCATCCATCCATCCATTTTCTGCCGCTTATTCCCATTCGGGGTCGCGGGGGGCACTGGCGCCTATCTCAGCTACAATCGGGCGGAAGGCGGGGTACACCCTGGACAAGTCGCCACCTCATCGCAGGGCCAACACAGATAGACAGACAACATTCACACTCACATTCACACACTAGGGCCAATTTAGTGTTGGATTTGGATGTAAATATAAACAGAATACAATGATTAAATATCTCAAATAAGGGTGATATTTGCTTATTTTCTGTCAGATGAGATATTTCTTCTCACTAAGCAGATTTTATGTTAGTGTTTTACTTGTTTTAAGTGGTTTGGTCCTAAATGATCTCAGTAAGATATTACAGCTTGTTGCTGAGATTTTAGGACCTATATTGAGTAAAACATGCTTGAAACTAGAATATCAAGTGTCGCAAAGCTGTGTCATTAACACTCACAAGTATAAATTCACTTTTCTAAAGTAATAATTTCTTACTTCAAAAATTAAAAAAAAAAACCTATCCCCAGGTGCATGTCTTTGGAAGTGGGAGGAAGCCGGAGTACCCGGAGGGAACCCACGCATTCACGGGGAGAACATGCAAACTCCACACAGAAAGATCCCGAGCCTGGATTTGAACCCAGGACTGCAGGACCTTCGTATTGTGAGGCAGACGCACTAACCCCTCTACCACCGTGAAGCCCTGGACTCTCACTATTATTTTAAATCCACTATAGACTGCACTTTCGTTGTTATGTTAGATCCAGTATGGACTGGACTCTCACTATTATGTTGGATCCACTATGGACTGGACTCTCACTATTATGTTAGACCCACTATGGACTGGACGCTCACTGTTACATTACATCCACTATGGACTGGACTCTCACTAGTATGTTTGCTCCACAATGGACTGGACTCTCACACTAATATGTTAGATCCACTATGGACTGGACTCTCATATTATTATGTTAGATCCACAATGAACTGAACTCTCACTATTACGTTAGATCCACTATGGACTAGACTCTCACTATTATGTTAGACCCACTATGAACTTGACTCTCACTATTATGTTAGATCCACTATGGACTGGACTCTCACTATTATGTTAGATCCTTTGTGGACTGGACTATCACTGTTATGTTGGATCCACTATAGACTGCACTCTTATTATTATGTTAGATCCACTATGGACTGGACTCTCACTATTATGTTAGATCCACTATGGATTGGACTCTCACTATTATTTTAGATCTACTATAGACTGCACTCTCATTGTTATGTCAGATCCACTATGGACTGGACTCTCACTATTATGTTAGATCCACTATGGACTAGACTCTCACTATTATGTTGGATCCACTATGGACTGGACTCTCACTATTACGTTAGATCCACTATGGATTGGACTCTCACTATTATTTTAGATCCACTACAGACTGCACTTTCATTAATATGTTGGATCCACTATGGACTGGACTCTCATTATTATGTTAGATCCACTATGGACTGGACTCCCACTATTATGTTGGATCCACTATGGACTGGACTCTCACTATTATGTTGGATCCACTATGGACTGGACTCTCACTATTACGTTAAATCCACTATGGATTGGACTCTCACTATTATTTTAGATCCACTATAGACTGCACTTTCATTAATATGTTAGATCCACTATGGACTGAACTCTCACTATTATGTTAGATCCACTATGGACTGGACTCTCACTATTATGTTAGACCCACTATGGACTGGACGCTCACTGTTACATTAGATCCACTATGGACTAGACTCTCACTATTATGTTGGATCCACTATGGACTGGACTCTCACTATTACGTTAGATCCACTATGGATTGGACTCTCACTATTATTTTAGATCCACTATAGACTGCACTTTCATTAATATGTTAGATCCACTATGGACTGGACTCTCATTATTATGTTAGATCCACTATGGACTGGACTCTCACTATTATGTTAGATCCACTATGGACTGGACTCTCACTATTATGTTGGATCCACTATGGACTGGACTCTCACTATTACGTTAAATCCACTATGGATTGGACTCTCACTATTATTTTAGATCCACTATAGACTGCACTTTCATTAATATGTTAGATCCACTATGGACTGGACTCTCACTATTATGTTAGATCCACTATGGACTGGACTCTCACTATTATGTTAGACCCACTATGGACTGGACGCTCACTGTTACATTAGATCCACTATGGACTGGACTCTCAGTAGTATGTTTGCTCCACAATGGACTGGACTCTCACACTATGTTAGATCCACTATGGACGGGACTCTCACTATTATGTTAGATCCACAATGGACTGGACTCTCACTATTACGTTAGATCCACTATAGACTAGACTCTCACTATTATGTTAGACCCACTATGAACTGGACTCTCACTGTTATGTTGGATCCACTATGGACTGGACTCTCACTATTATGTTACATCCTTTATGGATTGGACTCTCACTATTATTTTAGACCCACTATAGACTCCACTCTTGTTGTTATGTTAGATCCAGTATGGACTGGACTCTCACTATTATGTTGGATCCACTATGGACTGGACGCTCACTGTTACATTACATCCACTATGGACTGGACTCTCACTAGTATGTTTGCTCCACAATGGACTGGACTCTCACACTAATATGTTAGATCCACTATGGACTGGACTCTCATATTATTATGTTAGATCCACAATGAACTGAACTCTCACTATTACGTTAGATCCACTATGGACTAGACTCTCACTATTATGTTAGACCCACTATGAACTGGACTCTCACTATTATGTTAGATCCACTATGGACTGGACTCTCACTATTATGTTGGATCCACTATGGACTGGACTCTCACTATTATGATCCACTATGGACTGGACTCTCACTAATATGTTAGATCCACAATGGACTGGACTCTCACTAATATGTTAGATCCACTATGGACTGGACTCTCACTAATATGTTAGATCCACAATGGACTGGACTCTCACTAATATGTTAGATCCACTATGGACTGGACTCTCACTATTATGTTAGACCCACCATGGACTGGACGCTCACTGTTACGTTAGATCCACTATGGACTGGACTCTCACTATTATGTTAGATCCACTATGGACTGGACTCTCACACTAATATGTTAGATCTACTATGGACTGGACTCTCATATTGTTGGATCCACAATGGACTAGACTCTCACTATTATGTTAGATCCACTATGGACGGGACTCTCACTATTATGTTAGATCCACTATGGACTGGACTTTCACTATTATGTTAGATCCTTTATGGACTGCACTCTCACTGTTATATTAGATCCACTATTGACTGGACTCTCACTATTATGTTGGATCCACTATGGACTGGACTCTCACTATTACATTAGATCCACTATGGACTGGACTCTCACTATTACATTAGATCCACTATGGACTGGACTTTCACTATTACGTTGGATCCACTATGGACTGGACTGTCACTATTATGTTAGACCCACTATGGACTGGACGCTCACTGTTACGTTAGATCCACTATGGACTGGACTCTCATATTATTATGTTAGATCCACAATGGACTGGACTCTCACTATTATGTTAGATCCACTATGGACTGGACTCTCACTATTACGTTAGATCCACTATGGACTGGACTCTCACTATTATGTTAGAGCAGGGGTAGGGAACCTATGGCTCTAGAGCCAGATGTGGCTCTTTTGATGACTACATATGGCTCTCAGATAAATCTTAGCTGACATTGCTTAACACAATAAGTAATGAATAATTCCGCTGGTAATCACAGTTTCAAAAATAACGTTCAAATTATAAAACATTCTCATGCATTTTAATCCAACCATCCGTTTTCTACCGCACCTGTTCAAGATGTCGCATTAATGGTAAGAAGTATTATATGTATTATTGGTTAACTTTTATAATAAAAATGTTGTTAAAAAGAATAAGAGACTTATTATACTCTACGAATGTTGGTCATACTTAAAAATGCACACATTTATTTATATTCAGTGTTGAAAAATGTTATATGGCTCTTACGGAAATACATTTTGAAATATTTGGCTTTCATGGCTCTCTCAGCCAAAAAGGTTCCCGACCCCTGTTTTAAATCCACTATGGACTGGACTCTCACTATTATGTTAGATCCTTTATGGACTGGACTCTCACTGTTATGTTAGATCCACTATGGACTGGACTCTCACTATTATGTTGGATCCACTATGGACTGGACTCTCACTATTACATTAGATCCACTATGGACTGGACTCTCACTATTACGTTGGATCCACTATGGACTGGACTCTCACTATTATGTTAGATCCACTATGGACTGGACTCTCACTATTAGTGTGAATGGGTAAATGTGGAAGTAGTGTCAAAGCGCTTTGAGTACCTTGAAGGTAGAAAAGCGCTATACAAGTACAACCCATTTACCAATAACCCATTATTATGTTAAATCCACTATGGACTGGACTCTCACTATTATGTTAGATCCACTATGGACTGGGCTCTCACTATTATGTTAGGTCCACTACGGACTGGACTCTCACTATTATGTTGGATCCACTATGGACTGGACTTTCACTATTACGTTAGATCCACTACGGACTGGACTCTCACAATTATGATCCACTATGGACTGGACTCTCACTATTATGTTGGATCCACTATGGACTGGACTTTCACTATTATGTTGGATCCACTATGGACGGGACTCTCACTATTATGTTGGATCCACTATGGACTGGACTTTCACTATTACGTTAGATCCACTACGGACTGGACTCTCACAATATTATGCTAGATCCACTCGACATCCATTGCACCGGTCTCCCCTGGGGGGGGGGGGGGGGGGGGGGGGGGGGTCTGCAGTCCTCTCCAAGGTTTCTCATTGTCATCCCACTGGGTTGAGTTTTTCCTTGCCCTGATGTGGGCTCTGAACCGAGGATGTCGTTGGGGCTTGTGCAGCACTTTGAGACACTTGTGATTTAGGGCTATATAAATAAACATTGATTGATTGGTTGATTGCAATAGTATAGTATATTTTCTCCTTTTATTTTATTTTAGTAATAATAGCTAATACCCAACAAAATAGATGCCGAGTACTCTCTGCAGTTAAGTAAATAAAGGGCCGCCATTATCCTAGAAGTATCTCATTAGGTAGTGTGTGTGTACCTAATATTATGG
Source organism: Nerophis ophidion (assembly GCF_033978795.1). Taxonomy (NCBI): domain Eukaryota; kingdom Metazoa; phylum Chordata; class Actinopteri; order Syngnathiformes; family Syngnathidae; genus Nerophis; species Nerophis ophidion. Next base: position 38,409,728 of record NC_084611.1, read on the forward strand.
CCGTGTTTTTTCTTTCCATTTTTGCATTAAGAAGTAGAAATGACGCATGTTGCAGCAAAAAAATAAAAATAAAATAAACACATCTGTCACTTATTCTTTCAGTGTTAACATTTCTTGTGCACAATTTGTCTCTCACCTTTCCACTGGACCAGGAAGACACGCTCGGCGATGTGGTCGTGCACGTGTCAAAGGTTATCATTGCCCTCACTTGTTACTTACAAAACAAATGAGCTTCTTTGTATGCAAACACCAACAGGCAACACTCAATCACACACACAAGTATATATACACAATACACAACACACACACACACACACACACACAGAGGAATTCTACTGATGTTGTTGCGCTATAGCATGGGTGTCAAACTCAGGCCCCCGGGGCAAATTTGGTCTTTGGTGTCATTTCATTTGGCCCTTGAGGCAATTTTAAAGTAACATTAGAGCTGGCCCAGCGGTATTATAACACCGCATTCATCACTGATACTCATACTTACCAACCCTCACGATTTTCCCGGGAGACTTACGAATTTCAGTGCCCCTCACGAAAATCTCCCGGGTCAACCATTCTCACAAATTTCTCCCGATTTCTCCGGACAACAACATTGGGGGCTTGCCTTAAAGGCACTGCCTTTATCGTCCCCTAGACCAGGGGTGTCAAACTCACATACAGAGTGGGCCAAAATTTAAAACTGAACAAAGGGGCGGGCCAAGGTTGAACTAATTTACCTTTTACTAGGGACCCAAACAAGTTTTGCATTTAATATTGAACAAGCAAGGCTTATATAACTTTATAGTGACATGCAAAATAGAGTTTCAAATAATAATGATAATTAAAGCTGCAAGCAGCGATGGACGGTACCGCTTTGGCTGCTGCCCCCGCAACCCAAGCCCGGATAAGCCTTAGAAGATGGGTGGATAGTAGCTACTATTAGCAAACAGATAGACTTACCAACTCGGCGTAATATCTTAACATCGACACACTCTCTCGTCACAACTCGGCCCTGATGGTCGGCACCTATAAGTTTACAATGTTGGACGGTTGTTTTTACGATATGCAGGCAAACGACAACTTTAAAACATACCGGCTTAGCTACGGCACCTGGCAGCAATCTTGGTATAGACGATCACAGCCCCTCCCTCACGAATGTTGGTGCGTGCGCACCAGCAGCAGACAATGCAGAAAAACAAAAAAACGTCTCCCTCACTGTGTCAGCGCACGGCGGCCACCTTTGAAAAGTTTGGTAGCGGGGGGTGTCCCGGAAGAGTTAGTGCTCAAGGGGTTTTGAGTATTTGTTCTGTTGTGTTACAGTGTGGATGTCCTCCCGAAACGTGTTTATCATTCTTGTTTGGTGTGGGTCTTCCTAGGGGGGCGCTAGAGCGCAATTTTTATTTTAATTTTATTTTTTTATCAGATGGCGATTTTTGCCAGTCCTGATGTGAATAAATGCTAAGCATACTTGGTCAACAGCCATATAGGTCACACTGAGGGTGGCCGTATAAACAACTTTAACACTGTTACAAATATGCATCACAAACAAGAATGATAAACACGTTTCGGGAGGACATCCACACTGTAACACAACATAAACACAACAGAACAAATACCCGGAACACCTTGCAGCACTAACTCTTCCAGGACGCTACAATATACACCCCCCGCCCCCGCTACCAACCTGAGCCCCGACGTTAACTGAGCAGTAAAAAGGTCTGAATGGTTGATTTATTCATAGTTATTTTATTTTCAAATATATTAGCCTGTGGAAAAAGTTTAATGTTGATATTTACCTCAGAAGGTTGCAAATAGAAAAGAGGCATTACATTTTTTATTAAAATTTTATTTAATATACCATTGATGTTTTTTCGTATGTTTTTTGAGAGTTGATTTTGCACTATTAAGTTATATAAGCGTCGCTTGTTCCATATTCAGTGTTAAAGCAAATCCGTGCAGCAATAATTAATGTTTCATTCATGCACTTTCTCTTGTTACTTCAAGGCTTGAATGTTTGATTCATTCTTTATTTTATTTTCAAATTTATTATTAGCCTGTGGAACAATGTTTATTTTGATATTTACCTCAGAAGGCTGCAAATAGAAAAGGGGCATTCAATTTTTATTTATATTTTATTTGATATGTCATTGATATTTTTTAATCACTATTATTCGAAACTCTATTTTGCATGTCACTATAACGTTACATAAACCTTGCTTGTTCAATATTCAATGCAAAACTGGGTTGGGTCCCTATTAAAAGGTTAATTTGTTCAACCTTGGCCCGCGCCTTTGTTCAATTTTAAAATGTTGGCCCACTCTGTATTTGACCTTGACACCCCTGAGCTATAGTGAGGACACGATGAGATTTTAAAGTCAAAACTAGTCAGTAGGGGGCGCTGCTACACTATACTTGGGAGTTAAGGGTTCTACAGTATGGAAAAAATAAAATTACAGTATTGCAACACTAAACACGAAGGTGGTGCAGATCTGGATAAAGGTGCAGATGCTTGTTTGTTTTTGGTCTAGTTTGTCTTAGTGTAAATTATTAGATTTTGCAACAGTTTTAAACCAAGATGGAGGTGAGATTGTCCAAAATGTAGCATTGATGCTAAAAATGTAACTGGGTCAAAAGTGTTTTTTTTAGCTAAACCTATTGTTACTATAACAATCTACAAGGTTAATATAGTTAGCTTCTCTTTCTTCCCCTCCATTTATCTGCTTTCTTTTGAATAAAGTAGAAACATTTAAGTCCCATCTTAAAACTCATTTGTATTTGCTAGACTTTAAATAAACCCCCCTTTTACACCAGTTGATCTGCCGTTTCTTTTCTTCTCTGCTCTGCCTCTTTCTCCCTTGTGGAGGGGGGCGCAGGTTTGGTGGCCATGGATGAAGTGCTGGCTGTCCAGAGTCAGGACCTGGGGTGGACCGCTCGCCTGTGCATCGGTTGGGGACATCGCTGCGCTGCTGACCTGTCTCCGTTCGGTTGCCCCGGGAGATTTTCGGGAGGGGCACTGATATTCGGGAGTGTCCTGGGAAAATCGGGAGGGTTGGCAAGTATCCCTGTGGATAGCAGGTCAGTGACCATGATGTGTATTTTCTTGAACCCGACAGCACAGCATTTACTTATATGACCCAATCCAAACACCCTTTCCTAGTCATGGCGCGGGGGCAAAAAAATTCTACCAGAAATAAAAGTCAACACGCTCTGTGGATATTATAAAAACATCCCATCACCATAAAAACCTTTGCATTTACACCCATTTTAATCAATTACAAGGCAGGATGGGAAAAACGTGAAACACTCTCCAGACTTGTCCATGTTTGACTTTTAGGTGCTTGATATTTTCTGATTGATTATAAAGCTTTAAAGAGGTTGTCACTGAGGTAAACAAAGTAGGAGTAAAACCTTCACATACTCTTAATATTCAATTATTATAATTAGTAGTTATTAATTATATATCCATTATTTTATAATACAAAAACCAAAACCAGTGAAGTTGGCACGTTGTGTAAATAGCAAATAAAAACAGAATACAATGATTTGCAAATCCTTTTCAACTTATATTCAATTGAATACACTGCAAACACAAGATATTTAACATTCGAACTAGAAAACTTTTATTTTTTTGCAAATATTAGCTCATTTGGAATTTGATGCCTGCGACATGTTTAAAAAAAGCTGGCACAAGAGGCAAAAAAGACAGAGAAAGTTGAGGAATGCTCACCAAACACTTATTTGAAAAATCCCACAGGTGTGCAGGCTAATTGGGAATAGGTGGGTGCCATGATTGGGTATAAAAGCAGCTTCCATGAAATGCTCAGGTATTCACAAACAAGGACGGGGCGAGGGTCACCACTTTGTGAAAAAATGTGTGAGCAAATTGTCTAACAGTTTAAGAACAACATTTCTCAACAAGTTATTGCAAGGAATTTAGGGATTTCACCATCTACGCTCTGTAATATCATCAAAACAGAACAAAAGGTTCAGAGAATCTGGAGAAATCACTACACGTGTGATGTTTTACGAACCTTCAATCCCTCAGGCGGTACTACATCAAAGAGCGACATCAGTGTGTAAAGGATATCACCACATGGGCTCAGGAACACTTCAGAAAATCACTGTCAGTAACTACAGTTTGTCACTACATCTGTAAGTGCAAGTTAAAACTCTACTATGCAAAGCGAAAGCCGTTTATCAACAACACCCAGAAACGACGCCGGCTTCGTTGGGCCCGAGGTCAACTAAGATGGACTGATGCAAAGTGGAAAAGTGTTCTGTGGTCTGACAAGTCCACATTTCAAATTCTTATTGGAAGTTAAGTGTAAGTTACCAAAGGCATGGGTAACTTACACATCTGTACCTGCACCATTAATGCTGAAAGGTACATATAGGTACATATGTTGCTATCCAAGCAAGGTTATCGTGGACGCCCCTGCTTATTTCAGCAAGATAATGCCAAGCCACGTGTTACAACAGCGTGGCTTCATAGTAAAAGAGTGCGGGTACTAGACTGGCCTGCCTGTAGTCCAGACCTGTCTCCTATTGAAAATGTGTGGTGCATTATGAAGCCTAAAATACCACAACAGAGACCCTGGACAACTTAATCTGCACATCAAGCAAGAATGGGAAAGAATTCCACCTGAAATGCGTAAAAAATTGGCGTCCTCAGTTCCCAAACGTTTACTGAGTGTTGTTAAAAGGAAAGGTCATGTAACAAAGTGGTAAAAATGCCAAATTTTACAACTTTTTTGCAACGAGTAGCTGCCATAAATTCTAAGTTAATGATTATTTTCCCAAAAAAGTTTATTTTCTCAGTTCGAACATTAAACATCTTGTCTTTGCAGTCTATTCAATTGAATATAAATTCAAAAGGATTTGCAAATATTTGTACTCTGCTTTTATTTACAAATTACACAACGTGCTGATACTGTATAAGCGATCAAAATGGAGTTCTTTTGTTTAAAAAAAAGCAACAAAAAAAAATGTTTTGCCTTAGCAGAACTTCAAAAACGGGACTTCTGGATGATAGGTCAAGTCACTTGAACGTGACCAAACTTGTCAAAATAAACCCCAAAAAAATACAACATAAAAAAAGAGAAAGTGAACACAAAACAAAAACATTAATAGATTAAACATTTTAATAAGAACATTTAAGTAAGAATAAAAAAGAAAAATCTAAGACTCTGAGTAACAATGCATTGTGGCAAATATGTCACGGGTACACAATAAAAACAGATTTTATATGACAATTGTGTGTGTGTGTGTGTGTGTCTACTAGTCTAGCCTAAAGTCAATAAGGAGCAGTTTTTGTTATCCAAAAGAGGGGCTTTGTCAGTCTTTATTACAAATCAGCAAGAATCAGGACCAAGTAACAGTACAACATTCTAATACTGGAAATGCTTACACACACACACACACACACACACACATCACACATACTGTACACACACACTCACTTATACACACACACACATTCAGCGATCTTTTTCACTGTTCTTTATTTCATGCCAGCACCAGTTGGACTACGTGTGGTCGGACCGGGACCAGGCAAGGTTTTCGAGGCGGCGGACGAGACGCGTCGGCCGCCGTGCAACAAGATTTGGCTCACTGTCTAAAGCACTACCACCTACTGTACATTAAACACACCTCGGTGTGTATTTCAACTTTAAAGTTTAGGTTGCCGGAGGGACCAAAAACAACAACGAAAATATGAGAAGAGGTTTACGGCGGCGACCTTCTGAACGTGCAGAGAAGCCTTGCAGTGGCATGATGTGAAAGGTTGCCGAGATTGGGAACAGGAAGGACATATGTGAAGAATTTGGGTGTCCAAAGTGCCTTTTTTTTTTTTATTGCCCCACGGCATATTGTAAAAATATACAATGTTATTAGGGAGGATTAAATAATTTCTAGGAAAAAGTTGAGAATCCCACTAATACTAATAACTGTGTGCTGTGTCGCCTCTAACACGAAGCTAGGACATTTTTCCCCCCCCTAAAATATACCCCACTGCTTTGAGCTACGCTGGATTGATTTCTAGCGTGTTTCATAAACTGAAAGGTGAAGAACATCAAAACTTCAATTTTACTGCATGAAGCCCTTGGGCGGACACCCCCGATCGCCGTGAAAGTAAAAAGTTATCCCGTGAGATGATTTGTCAACATCCGAAGAGCGACGTCTGGCCTTACGTCGGGAGCGAACGTCCCTTATCTAAAACTTCAGGGACGGGCATCATAATGGACTTCTGCAAGATCGATTGTTGATTAGTCATGTCTGAGCGGCACTACCGCATCCAACCAGCAGGGACGCTATAAAAGGCAACCAGCAGAGGCAATGCCACCAGTACACACAGCTGGCAGAAGCACTGATGGATGCAACCTGCAAAAGTTTTTGATCAGCAGTCGTTCTACTGGATGTAACCAGCAGCAGGACTTCACCAGCAGATGTACTGTACCAGTAGAAGTACTTTTACCAATAGAAGTACTTTAACAATAGAAGTACTTTACCAATAGAAGTACTTCACCAACAAAAGTACTTTACCAGCAGAAGTACTTTACCAGCAGAAGTACTTCACCAGTAAAAGTACTTCACTAACAAAAGTACTTTACCAGTAGAAGTACTTCACCAGTAGAAGTACTATACCAGCAGAAGTACTTCACCAGCAGATGTACTTTGCCAGAGGAAGTACTTCACCAGGAGAAGTACTTCACCGGCAGGTTTACTTTACCAGCAGAAGTACTTTTCCAGCAGCAGTACTTTACCTGTAGATGTACTTTACCAGCAGAAGCACTTTACCAGTAGATGTACTTTACCTGTAGAAGTACTTTACCTGTAGAATAACTTTACCTGTAGAATAACTTTACCTGTAGAAGTACTTCACCAGCAGAAGTACTTTATCTGTAGAAGTATTTTACCAGTAGAAGTACTTCACCAGTAGAAGTAGTTCACCAGTAGAAGTACTTCACCAGTAGAAGTACTTCACCAGCAGAAGTACTTCACCAGCAGAAGTACTTCCCCAGTATAAGTACTTCCCCAGTAGAAGTACTTAATAGAAGTACTTTACCAACAGAAGTATTTCACCTGTAGAAGTAATTTACCAGTAGAAGTACTTTATCCGTAGAAGTATTTCACCAGTAGAAGTACTTCACCAGCAGAAGAACTTCACCAGTAGTAGTACTTTAACAGTAGAAGTACTTCAAAACAGAAGTACTTCCCCAGCAGAAGTACTTCACCAGTAGAAGTACTTTGCCAGCAAAAGTACTTTACTAGCAGAAGTACATTACCCGTTGAAGTACTTCACCTGCAGAAGTACTTCACCAGCAGAAATACTTCACCAGTAGAAGTACTTCACCAGTAGAAATATTTCACCAGCAGAAATACATTATCCGTAGAAGTACTTCACCAGTAGAAGTACTTCACCAACAGAAATACTTCACCAGTAGACGTACTTCACCAGTAGAATTACTTCACCAGCAGAAATACTTTATCTGTAGAAGTACTTCACCTGCAGAAGTACTTCACCAGCAGAAATACATTATCGGTAGAAGTACTTCACCAGTAGAAGTAATTCACCAGCAGAAGTACTTCACCAGCAGAAATACTCTATCTGTAGAAGTACTTGACCAGTAGAAGTACTTTACCTGCAAAAGTACTTCATCAGTAGAAGTACTTCACCAGCAGAGGCTACGTCCATGAATATTCCCGCTACGACACAGGCTTCATCCCTCTGACACTGGTGTCGAAGCAGGAGTTGAGAACATTCCGCTATAGTCTACCGTCCCTTTAAGAATAACTGATGAATCCATTACTGCCCACCCCCATGTAAGTAATGTATTTGTACCAATCAGGTGCTTTTGGTCATCAATGTTGGAAGGTGATGACTTCAAGTGTACGACTTCATCTTTATTTTTTTTCTTGTAAATGTGTGTTCCTTCATACTGTAGGCCCACACACTCATGATTTTCACATTGTTTTGTTTTGTTGTTGTTGTTGTTGCTCTTTTGACGTACACTATATTTACACAAACTGCCCTAGTTCCATCTTTTCAGGAGGAGCCACAATTAAAAAAAACAAAAAACTATGTATTCAGAGATTCACAGGTTTTAGCGATGCACGCTACACTGGCAACAAAAATAATTAAAAAGATTCAATTATTTTGGCATTGATGCTTTGGTCACAAAATACCGACACTTTGTTTTCGTTTGTAAGGAAATTTCCAGTCATTGTGCACACCCTGAACGCGTGCGTCCCGGTACGGAAAAAAAAAAAAAAAAAGGTAGGTGTGTTGTAGTCCCGTCTTCGCACCTCCCATGCAGTCCCTTTAAGAGGCACAGATTCCGTTATAAATTATGCGACTGTGAAAGAGCGGGCAAAAAATCGGGGCCGAGGGTTGGATCGTCGAAGGGGTGGGGGAGCGTGTCGCCCTCACATCCTCCCCCCCGCACGCCGCCGGCGCGCTCGGGCGGTCCCGTCAGCCCTTTTGCGAGCACGTTCTGCAGCAGAGTTGCTGCAGAACTTTCCTCTGGCAAAGATTGTTCTTTTTAACGAGCACGCAGAAGCTGCCTTCCGCCCAAGATTCTTCAGTTGCTTTCCACAGACCAGGAAGGAAGAGACAGAAGAAGGTTGGAACAAGAAGAGGAGAGAGAGAGGGAGAGAGAGAGGGAGAAAGAGATGGAGGGAAGGAGGGAGGGAGACACACATGGAGGAACAAACAAGCGTGGGATTGGTCAGGAGACGGGAAATGTTTGAACCATCCGATCATGGGGTGACGTTCAGCGGAGTGATTGGATCCATGGCGAGGAGAGGTTGGAACAAAAAAAATAAACAGATCAGAGAGCGGGAGAAAGAGAGAAAGAAAAGATGTCACACAGTTAGAAAAGATAATAACATTTGGCATGAAACACTTGCGATTATGAAGAAAGAAGACTGGATTTACACCACGTGCTTGAAGCAGCAATCAGTCTCATTGTTTACATTTTATACTTTAACAATAGATTGTACTTAATAGACACCTGGC
>NC_084611.1:38423734-38456234 GCF_033978795.1 Nerophis ophidion
GGGAAATTGTCGCTTTCTCGGTCCGAATAGCTCTTGCTGCTGGAGGCTATGATTATAAACAATGTGAGGATGTGAGGAGCCCTACTACCCGTGAGGTCACACGCACATTGTCTGCTACTTCCGGTAAAGGCAAGGCTTTTTTTATTAGCGACCGAAAGTTGTGAACTTTATCGTCGATGTTCTCTACTAAATCCTTTCAGCAAAAATATGGCAATATCGCGAAATGATCAAATATGACACATAGAATGGACTTGCTATCCCCGTTTAAATAAGAAAATCTCATTTCAGTAGGCCTTTAATAGGTCTAATCAATCAGTCAATATTTGTATCGTTATTGTCATTTTATGCTCTGGCTATGAAAATATTAGATTTATAATGAATAATGCCTACTTTGCAACAATTGTTTTATTGCGATTACGTCCAGAACCAATTAACAGCGATAAACCAGGGACGGCTATATAAGGAAACAGTTGATCACTGTAATTGACTTGAAGTTAATCACCAAATAATTGCCCAGTCCTACATGATATAATGTAGGCAATCAAACGGAATTGGGACTATGTTTAGATTTTAACTAGAGCAGTGTAAAGCCAGTCTTAGTTTCATTTTAACAACAACAAAAAAGGCATAAAAGAAACATCATGCAGAAAGAAAGAAAAGCTGTGCGTCCTATAAGCAGTACGATCTCACTTGTTTTTATTCTTAAATAAAAGGGAGCCAAAAAGTTTTATTGTGCTAATCACAAATTTGGTACAAATTTTTAACCTGAACCAATCTGTACTGCTTGCAGGAAATGGCACATTAAAGCATAGAACAAAGAAAATGTTAGAAACAGAAGTTAACAGTAACAGAAAAGCAATGCAGAAAGAGGATAACCCTGTGTGAGCACTGTGACATTGGGAACACAGTTTGTGCAAAAAAATAAAATAAAAAATGAGTGAGTGAGTGAGTGAGTGAGATAGATTAGTGACACACTGCAGAAAACATACTTCAGTTTTTTTTTTTTTGGTACACAAGGACAGTGGCCAAAGCTGAGGCACTGACATTTATGACAAATATTTCAAATAAAAAGCATGTTCACGGTTAGTGCTTAGTCAACAAAGTATGTTCACATCCTGTAGATAAGGACCTCTCGGAACTCGGATACTTGAATATTGACTCAAAATGTGGAAAAAAAAAAATCTGTGAACTGGTCGTTATTTTGAAAGAAAATGCCTCGCGATCAGAGCAGAGTGAGGGTGCAACCAAATATTGTGTATTTTTGTTTGTGTGTGTGTGTGTGTGTAACCTCTTACAATGGAAATGTAAAAAAAAGAAACAACTTACACAGTAATCAAAGTAATAATTTAAAGATTTATATTTGTAACAGTTACTTACAATCAACGGCAGAATTGTGCAATAAATACATAATGTGAAATAGCAGTGAATGTGCAATATATAGTACCGGTACTCTAATGCAGTGGTCCCCAACCACCGGGCCGCAAAAAAATTTGTAATAATTTTTTTTTGTAATTTTTTTTTTTAACTAAATCAACATAAAAAACACAAGATGCACTTACAATTAGTGCACCAACCCAAAAACCTCCCTTTTTCATTACAAAAAACGCCCTTTTTCATGACAAAAAAATAAAAAAATAAACCCCCCTGCCCCCCCGCGGGACAAATTATCAAGCGTTGACCGGTCCGCAGCTACAAAAAGGTTGGCGACCACTGCTCTAATGTACATAATACATCTATAGTGTATGAAAATTGAAATATGAGTGGTTTTGGTGGGGATTTTTTAGCTTTCTATTATGTTAAATTTTGACCTAAAACTGTTCTTGTTACTTTGCGGACAGCGTGGCACGGTTGGGAGAGTGGCCGCACCAGCAACCTGAAGGTTCCTGGTTCAATCCCCAAATTCTACCAACCTCGTCACGTTCGTTGTGTCCTTGGTTGGCGCCTTGCATGGCAGCTCCCGCCATCAGTGTGTGAATGTGTGTGTGTAAATGGGTGAATGTGGAAATAGTGTCACAGCGCATTGAGTACCTTGAAGGTAGAAAAGCGCTATACAAGTACAACAACCCATTTACCATTTAACCATGTATATTTGTCTATCATGTTTCCTGTCCATTTACGCTGCTATAACATGCACATTTTCTTCCACAAAGATCAATAAAAGTCTTATTTTTTTGTATAGCTTCTTGTTACACTATAACATACAGTCCACTATCATTTGTAAACAACCGATAAAACATCTGGAATGGATTCTATTGCTATTAATTCATATAAAGGAAGTCACAATGCAAAAATTTGAGAATTGGGTCTTTCGTGAAATCTGCCTTTTTCTATGTGTTTTTTAATTTAATTTTTTTTTACAAGTGTGTGTATAACCTTTTGAAAGTGTATTAGTAACAGTAGGCCAAATATGTAAATGCTAATGATTAGATAATTTACAAAGGTGTAAATGCTAATTGAGTATGGGTTTAATTTTTGGTTAAAGATGATTAGAGATGTCCGATAAAATCGGACTGCCGATATTATCTACCGATACATTCTTCAAAAGGTAAATAAAAACAATCGGAAATTATCGGTATCGATTTAAAAAAGAAAAATATTGGACTTTTTAACAGTACAAGGACGTAGGGAGAAGTACAGAGCGGCAATAAACCTTAGAGGCACTGCCTTTACGTGTAGGTCCAGTCACATAATATCTACGGCTTTCCACACACACAAGTGAATGCAACGCGTACTTGGTCAACAGCAATACAGGTCACACTGAGGGTGGCCATATAAACAACTTTAACACTGTTAAAAATATGCGCCACACTGTGAACCCTCACCAAACAAGAATGACAAACACATTTCCGGAGAACTTCTGCACCGTAACACAACAGAACAAATACCCAGAACCCCTTGCAGCACTAACTCTACAATATACACCCCCCGCTAACCCTCACCCCCCACCTCAACCTCCTCTTGCTCTCTCAGGGAGAACATGTCCCAAATTCCAAGCTGCTGTTTTAAGGCATGTTAAAACAAATAATGCACTTTGTGACTTCACTAATAAATATGGCAAGTTATTTTTTTCCATAACTTGAGTTGATTTATTTTGGAAAACCTTGTCACATTGTTTAATGCATCCAGTGGGGCATCACAACAAAATTAGGCATAATAATGTGTTAATTCCACGATTGTAAATATCGGTATCGGTTGATATCGGAATCGGTAATTGGAAAATATGGGGATATCGGCAAAAAGGCTATTATCGGACATCTCTACTAATGATCATGATGCATTAATCAACATGTGGTAATGTTGTCAAGTCAGCTTTTTTTTTGCACTTATGAACTTTTAACTATACTTGTGTGTTATTTAAAACACAAGGTAAAACTCTGAAATGATTATACTGACATAATTTTTTTATGGAGGAAGTCCATATCCCAAAAACACATCAGAGGTGAAACAATTCCCTTGAATAGATGTGTTCGAGTTGCGAGGGTCCACTGTTGACTGTTAGCTGTGTTCTATTAGTAGCACTAGAAGCATGCACGTGTTAGTTCCTGCAACACCTTTTAGAAACACGAGCAGACGAGAGCATACGAGATAGAAGAGAGCTGACAACTCACCATCTTTGCAGATGGTGCTGACCACACAAGCTCCCGCCTCCAGATTGTAACCGCTGACGCAGCTACTGCAGTTCCTTTCACCGGGCCCCAGGCACTCGTAACAGCTATGATCGCACCTGTCGGCGGGGCACATGGAGAGTTAGGATGCCGTCGTATCGCTTTGGCGTCCTAAACATTCAATTGTGACCAATGAGGCCCATGCCTTATAACGCAATGTTCTTTGTTTTTTTAAACACAACAGGGAGGTTAGATTCTTAGCCCCAAGGCTCGCCCAACAGTTGGCACGTCCTACTTAAAAGCCACAGTGGTAAAAACAAGGTTGACAATTGAAACGAAAAATAGCACTTTGAGAAACTGCAAAAACAATTGGGCAAATATAACAAGCATTTCTGAATACCCATCCCTATTATACAGACGAGGAATGGGTACCAAATTCCGTTGTTATTATCAGGTAGTAGGGGTGTAACGGTACACAAAAATTTCGGTTCCTTACGTAGCTCGGTTTAGCGGTCAGGGTTTGGTTAATTTTCGGTACAGTAAGAAAACAACAAAATATAATTTTTTTGGTTATTTATTTACCAAATTTGCAAAATCTTCCACCAAAAATATTTTTCTTAGTGGAATATTTGATGTGAAGTAATGGGAACCTTGGCTAGGTCAATAGCAATGACAGTTTGAAACAAAAAAAAAACAGCTTTTTTTTGTTAGTCAACATTGCAACTTTTTCTAAATTACATTTAACCTTCAAGCTTTTTTGTTTCACTTCTGTTATGTTTTTGTTTATTTTAATAGTAATTTTAGAATGTGCCGGGGGCCTTTAAAACATTAACTGTGGGCCCCAAACGGCCTCGGGGCTAACTTTTGACACCCCAGCTATAGATAATAAAAAATTTTATCTCATAAATCGATGGATAAAAAGCAGAGCCTGGAGACGCATGCGCGTTTATCTCAACTCTCTCGCTCTCTGCCCCTCCCTCACGAATGCTGCTGTTGCGCGAACAATGTGTTTTGTTTTGAACCCCTTCTTAACACTGAACGTACATTGTTAATACACGCAACCATGACTCAAAATGCCGAACATTTGAGGCATTTAAGAAACTCTGCCCTGGTGGTCAGTCTATCCTAGCCCAGTCCGGCATTTGGAGGATTGTTTACGCTACGTTCTCTTCATCTCTGCACCGAACCGAATCCCCCGTACCGAAACGGTTCAATACAAATACACGTACCGTTATACCCCTATCGGGTAGTAATTTCTGCAAAATTACACGGATGTTACGTCTGGTTGCAAAACACTCCGCTGTATGGAGTGGTACACGGACGCAGGGAGAAGTAGAGAGCGCCAATAAACCTTAAAGGCCGGCCCGATCACATAATATCTACGGCTTTTCACACGCACAACTGAATACACAGCATACGTGGTCAACAGCCATACAGGTCACACTGAGGGTGGCCGTATAAACAACTTTAACACTGTTACAAATATGCGCCACACTGTGAACCCACACCCAACAAGAATGACAAACACATTTCGGGAAAACATCCGCACCGTAACACAACAGAACAAATACCCAGACCCCCTTGCAGCACTAACTCTTCCGGGACGCTACAATATACACCCCCCTATACCCCCACCCTTCCAACCTCAACCTCTTCATGCTCTCTCAGGGAGAGCATGTCCCAAATTCCAAGCTGCTGTTTTGATGCATGTTAAAAAAAAAATAATGCACTTTGTGACTTCAATAATAAATATGGCAGTGCCATGTTGACATTTTTTTTCTATAACTTGAGGTGATTTATTTTGGAAAACCTTGCTACATTGTTTAATGCATCCAGCGGGGCATCACAACAAAATTAGGCATAATAATGTGTTCATTCCACGACTGTATATATCGGAATGTCGGATATCGACAATAAAAAAGCCATTATCGAACATCTCTAATAGTTATTATTGGCACCTTAAAAAAAACGGGAAACATTTAAAAGCGAGACAGAAGTTTTTGCATTTGTTTAAAAAAATAATGCAAATAAATTCTTAAGACTGAGATAGCGACTTGTCCAGGGTGTACACCGCCTTTCGCCCAATTGTAGCTGAGATAGGCTCCAGCACTCCCCGCGACCCCAAAGGGAATAAGCAGTAGAAAATGGATGGACGGAGGGATATTCTTAAGACCTTTAATGGTTATTTTTAAAACTTTTTACAAGGTTTAGATCAGGGGTCTCAAACTCAAATTACCTGGGGGCCACTGGATGCAGAAACTGGGTGAGGCTGGGCCGCAAGATAAGATTTCTTAAAAAAATCTAACATGCATTTTTTTATGAATTCACCTTCTTTGAATGGCTTTCCCGGCCTAGCAACATACTTGGCAACTGTCGCGATCTTTCCGGGAAACACCGGAATATCAGTGCCCCTCCCGACAACCTCCTGGGGCAATCATTCTCCCGGTTTTCACCTAGACAACAATATTAAGGGCGTGCCGTGATGACACTGCTTTCAGCGTCCTCAACAACCTGCCGTCTCGTCCGCTTTTCCACCATACAAAAACTGTGCCGACCCAGTCACATGTTGTATGAAGCTTTTGCAGAACTACGTAAGTGACTGCAAGACATACTTGATCAACAGCCATACAGGTCAATATGCGCCACACTGTGAACCCACACCAAAAAAGATTGACAAACACATTTTGGGAGAACATCCGCACCGTAACACAACAGAACAAATACCCAGAATCAAATGCAGCCCTAACTCTTCCGGGCTGCAATAGGGGGCGGAGTTGGGAGGGGGCTTGGTCTATATTGTAGCCCGGAAGAGTTAGGGCTGCATGGGATTCTGGGTATTTGTTCTGTTGTGTTTATGTTGTGTTACGGTGCAGATGTTCTCTCAAAATGTGTTTGTCATTCTTGTTTGGTGTGGGTTCACAGTGTGGCACATATTTGTAACAGTGTTAAAGTTGTTTATACAGCCACCCTCAGTGTGACCTGTGTGGCTGTTGATCAACAATGTTTTTGCAGTCACTTATTGTGTCTACAGAAGTCAAATACAACATGTGGCCGGGCTGGCACGCTGTTTGTACAGGTTGAAGAGGATGCTAAAGGCAGTGCCTCCACGGTGCCCCCTTAATATTGTTGTTTGGGTGAAATTCGGAAGAATATTTACCCCTGCAAGGGCACTGAAAATTGGGAGTCTCCCGGGAAAACCGAGGGTATATAAGTATGACGCTGTAAAGTGCCATTCATATAAAACTCGCGGGCTGCACCAATATTACATTTTCATATTAAGGTGTGGGCCGCAAAATAACGTCTCGCGGGCCGCAATTGGCCCGCGAGCCGCGTGTTTGAGACCCCTGGTTTAGATGAAATTAAAGACATTTTAAAGCCTAAAGTTTAAACTTTTTTAAATCCCACAAATGCCTTAAGCTAAAAGGGTGTCCTGGGGAACCACAGGGTGCACTAACGTTGGCATGAAATTTTTGTCATTTTAGTCAAATGACCAAGGATACAAGCGACAGAAGGAGACTCACTTCTTACAGGACCTCTGCACCTGGCCGCTGTCGGACGTCTGTTCAAACAGGAAGTAGCCTTTGCTGCAAGTGGACACACAGCGCCAGTCCTCCAGCAAGTAGCTGTCGGCACACTTGGTGCACGCTTCTATACCAGTGCCTGCAAAAAAAAAAAAGAAAATAAATCACATCGGACATTAAAGTCAATGTTGAGAATAGACCTGACGGGTCATTGTGCTGCCACGCAAGCGCCACGGACATATTACCTGCACAGGTAGCACAGGCACGATGACAGGGCTCACAAGTCCTTCTGTGGCCGTTGTAATAGGAACCCGAATCACACGTCATCTGACACTTGTTGCCTTGTAAACTGGACAGAAAAATAGAACATGCTCATTCATATTACGGTATCCAACTACAAACCCTGTTTCCATATGAGTTGGGGAATTGTGTTAAATGTAAATATAAACGAACTACAATGATTTGCAAATCATTTTCAACCCATATTCAGTTGAATAAGCTACAAAGACAAAATATTTGATGTTCAAACTGATAAACTTTTTTTTTTTTGCAAATAATCATTAACTTTAGAATTTGATGCCAGCAACATGTGACAAAGAAGTTGGGAAAGGTGGCAATAAATATTGATAACGTTGAGGAATGCTCATCAAACACTTATTTGTAACATCCCACAGGTGTGCAGGCTAATTGGGAACAGGTGGGTGCCATGATTGGGTATAAAAACAGCTTCCCAAAATATGCTTAGTCTTTCACAAGAAAGGATGGGGCGAGGTACACCCCTTTGTCCACAACTGCGTGAGCAAATAGTCAAACAGTTTAAGAACAACGTTTCTCAAAGTGCAATTGCAAGAAATGTAGGGATTTCATCATCTACGGTCCATAATATCATCAAAAGGTTCAGAGAAACTGGAGAAATCCCTCCACGTAAGCAGCATGGCCGGCAACCAACATTGAATGACCGTGACCTTCAATCCCTCAGACGGCACTGTATCAAAAACCGACATCAATCTCTAAAGGATATCACCACATGGGCTCAGGAACACTTCAGAAAACCACTGTCACTAAATACAGTTAGTCGCTACATCTGTAAGTGCAAGTTAAAGCTCAGCACGTGTTACAACAGCGTGGCTTCGTAAAACAAGAGTGCGGGTACTTTCCTGGCCCGCCTGCAGTCCAGACCACTCTCCCAACGAAAATGTGTGGCGCATTATGAAGCGTAAAATACGACCGCGGGGACCCGGACTGTTGAACGACTGAAGCTCTACAAAAAACAAGAATGGGAAATAATTCCACTTTCAAAGCTTCGACAATTAGTTTCCTCAGTTCCCAAATGTTTATTGAGTATTGTTAAAAGAAAAGGTGATGTAACACGATGGTGAACATGCCCTTTCCCAACTACTTTGGCGCATGTTGCAACCATGAAATTCAAAGTTAATTATTATTTTTAAACAAATAAATAAAGTTTATGAGTTTGAACATCAAATGTCTTGTCTTTTTAGTGCATTTAATTGAATATGGGTTGAAAAGGATTTGCAAATCATTGTATTCTGTTTATATTTACATCTAACACAATTTCCCAACTAATATGTACAATACAACCATACCTCATTTACATCATCACACAAAGACAATACATACTCTTGTTCACATGTCATCATTTGCAAAAACAACCATGATTTTAACAGACACACCTCACAATTTACAACAAAAAAGCTGTCATTGATAAATATAATACACATTAAGTTGATGTGTCAAACATAGTTCCATTGTTCCATTCCTTTATGGCTTTATATGAAAAGGCTGACTGATTGGGCAAAAGATGTTTTACATCTGGGTACGCTACACTGCCCCCTGGTGGAGGCTCGTGCGTCTCCAGTTGTCACAGCAGATGTAAACTGGACAAAGTGCTTAAGTGGCTCTGGTGCAGTGTTATTTAGGATTCCATGGGCCATTCGTATTGATGCTAATCTTTGAACGTTAGCTAAATGTAAGCTACAATGTAAATAGTCATGAAAATGAAGAAAACGCATTAAATGAGAAGGTGTGTCCAAACTTTTGGCCTGTACTGTATATACACACTCGGATTCACGAGGAACAGAGTGGTTTTCGTCCTGGTCGTGGAACTGTGGACCAGCTGTATACTCTCGGCAGGGTCCTTGAGGGTGCATGGGAGTTTGCCCAACCAGTCTACATGTGCTTTGTGGACCTGGGGAAGGCTTTCGACCGTGTCCCTCGGGAAGTCCTGTGGGGAGTGCTAAGAAAGTATGGGGAATCGGACTGTCTGATTGTGGCGGTCCGCTCCCTGTATGATCAGTGTCAGAGCTTGGTCCGCATCGCCAGCAGTAAGTCGGACATGTTTCCAGTGAGGGTTGGACTCCGCCAAGGCTGCCCTTTGTCACCGAATCTGTTCATAACTTTTGTGGACAGAATTTCTAGGCGCAGTCAGAGCGTTGAGGGGATCCGGTTTGGTGGCTGCATGATTAGGTCTCTGCTTTTTGCAGATGATGTGGTCCTGATGTCTTCATCTGGCCGGGATCTTCAGCTCTCACTGGATCGGTTCGCAGCCGAGTGTGAAGCGACCGGGATGAGAATCAGCACCTCCAAGTCCAAGTCCATGGTTCTCGCCCGGAAAAGTGTGGAGTGCCATCTCCGGGTTGGGGAGGAGATCTTGCTCCAAGTGGAGGAGTTCAAGTACCTCGGAATCTTTCCAAGGTTCTCATAGTCATCATTGTCACTGACGTCCCACTGGTTGTGAGTTTTCCTTGAGAAGAGCTGGATGAAGTGGTCAGGGAGAGGAGAGTCTGGGCTTCCCTGCTTAGGCTGCTGCCCCCGCGACCCGACCTCGGATAAGTGGAAGAAGATGGATGGAGGGATGTATGTATACATGTTATTTTGGACTGACAAATTCTAAATGTGCCCAAAGATATAGTAGAAAATTGGACAGCTTAATTTTACTTAACTTAAATCATGATTAGAAAAAGTGGAAAGGAAAAATGTATGTGGGAGAAGAGGTCAGTCCAACAGATGTTGAGATGTTTGCAGTGAGGACAGGTTTGGTGCAGAGCTGAGCTAAAACACAGCTGGTACGCGTTAGTTGACAATTCCAAGAAATAATTTAGTCTGGACCGCTCTTGTAACCTGCAAATGCATAGCGTGTGTGTGTGTGTGTGTGTGTGTGTGTGTCTTCAGCTGCTGTTAAGGGGAAATGATAGGCTCTAAGTCCCCAGCTTCACCGTACAAGGTATGATCCATTTAACTCACATATGTTTCTTAGCTGGAATTCCAACACTTCAAAACGCCCTATCTACTGCCAGCCAAGATGAAAAGGGTGCAGTGGGAAGCGGCCAGGGACTAAAGTGGAAAAAGTCCACATGGAGAATTTAAATGGCTTAAGAGTTGAGAGTGTCTTCAAAGAGGCCATCGCCACCCAAAATGGGCAGCGGCTCCGCTTCTTGTGTGTCCCAGCCGACCCCCCACCGTCGCATGACACGGGTTTATGAGGCTTTTAATACAGCGAGGTCAAAGGGTGAAAGGCAGTTGACTCAATAAATGCGTCCCAGGGGAAAAACAGCTGCTGTGAACACGAACGTGTCCGAATTAGCAACGCTGTGTGGCCCACACTGTGATCTCTCTGATTAAAGTTTACTCAAGTAAAAGAAAAAAGTAGGTGTCCAAAAAGACTCAAGTAAAAACAAAAGCAACTAATTGGCACTACTTAGTAAAGCACAAAATGCAATAATAAAATAAATACTAAAACTGCAATAACCACACTGCAAAAACTAAAATTTACCGTATTTCCTTGAATTGCCGCCGGGTATATAGTCTGCACCTGCCTAGAATTACTGCCGGGTCAAACTCGTTTCGCAAAATCATAAGCGCATGCTCAGCATTACCGCCGGCTCAGGATTAACGCCAGGTCAAACTTGTTTTGAAAAATATTATTTTTATTAGCGCATGTCTAGAATTTCCGCCGGGTCGAACCCGTTTCGCAAAATAATTAGCATATGCCTAGAATTTCGGTTGGGTCAAACTCGTCACGTCACGAGTGACACTTCACCTGTCCTCATTTTCAAAATGGAGAAGGCTGAATTCAATAATTTAAAATCCCATAAAAGGAAGAAGATTAAGAGCTATTCAGTAGGATTCAAGGTCCAAGATATTGAATATGCTAAAAAGAACAGAAAGCAGCTATGTTTTATTAATATACCGTAGCTGCGTGTGTCAAATATGAGTCATTAAATGACTCCCGCCTCCTGGTGGTAGAGGGCGCTAGTGATCCTTCTTGCGACGACTCGTCTGCAGAAGAAGTGACAACAAGCAGCAAGAGTGAGCAGCGTGTGTTTATTTTTTCCTCTCGCTTGCACTTTTAACATGGAGGATTACATATCTTTTTTTTTTTTTGTCCTGTCCAGCTTCTCAGGCAAATCATACAGTATAGTTGATGTAGATGCCCATATCGGCTGTTGGGATTTACTTTACAAAAGAGAAGTGTAGGATACTTCTCTTGTTGCCTTATTTGAATTTGACTTTATTAAATGTATTTATATTATCATTTGGTGCAGCCGGGCTAGAGCAGGAGGGGATGGAAAGAGAAAAAAAGGAATACAGAGGGGGAAATTGTGGGGATAAGAGGGGGATTAGACAGAGAGACAAAAACAACAACAACAAACACAACAATAACAACAAAAACAACAATAGAACAACACCAGCACATACGATATGTACAAATATGATCGTAAAAGTGATAGCAAATAAGCAGTTAGTGAAATGAATAATAATATAGAAATGACAATGAGCATTTTTACACCAAAACTGGAGCAATACAAATACCAATAGAAAAAGCGCTATTGATAATGAACAATACCAATGGTTTACCTCTATTATCAACAATACAGTTGTACAAATTCAAGAATACGTATACATAATGATAGATAGAGAGATAATTAAAAATATAAATTTAAAAAAAAAAAAAAAAAGGAATACCGAAAGATGGAGGGGGAGAGAGGCAACCTATATTAATCTTGTAGATTGTTATCTACAAGATTAACCCATTGTTATCAATGGGTTAAGCTTTGTCAATATGCCATGTGTTACCCAGTTTAGGGCAACAACGTTGATATATGCTTGATGAAATGTGATTATGTGCATGAGGGTATGTATGTATATGTACTTGTATATGAACAGAATGTGTATATGAATGTTTGTACAGTAACTGTATATGTACAGTATACTTATGTTTGTTTGTACAGTAACTGTATATGTACAGTATACTTATGTCTGTTTGTACAGTGAATGTATATGTACAGTATGTGAATGTTTGTACCGTGAATGTGCGTGAAGATGGACGGACTTGGAGTATGTAGGTATGTAATGTATTTGTGTATGTATGTGGGAGCGTAGGTGCCTATGTATGTACGTTTGTACGTATGAGTAACGGTGAGTGAGTATGTGTGTTTGTATGTACAATATATTTGACCCCCAGTGTGCGCAGGAGCCAGAGTGCGGCCCCGGTCGCCCAGAGAGCCCAACCCAAACAGCAGGTGTGGCGCCCAGGGAACCAGGGACCACCGGCCCCACACAGCCAGGCCGGCCAGCGGCGGGAGCCCCAGAGGTAGAAAAGCACTATACAAGTATAACCCATAACCCATTTGAAACAGATTTTCCTCCACGCGGTCCATCTGCACTACGCCGACCCCCACTACCTAATAATTTATTTATTATTAAATACATTACCAAATTATTAAATACAATGCTAAGAAAAAAACAACAGTACAGTAGAGTAAACAGTACAGTAAAAATCTTCACTTTCTTAATAGATCCTTAAAAAAACATTTGCAACCCCCCCCCTTTTCCCCATTCATGCTTAAAAATTATGAATCGATTTAGAATGGGAATAAATAAAAATTGTGATTTCAATGTGAACTGATTGGTTCTCAAATGGGAGTACGTGTTCCCCTGGGGGTACTTGAAGGTATGCCAAGGGGTACGTGAGGTTTTTTAAAAATATTCTAAAAATAGCAACACTTCAAAAATCCTTTATAAATATAAATAGTGAATAATACTTAAAAAAAAAATATGAATGTAAGTTCATAAACTGTGAAAAGAAATGCAACAATGTAATATTCAGTGTTGACTGCTAGATTTTTTGTGGACATGTTCCATAAAAATTGATGTTAAAGATTTATTTTTTTGTGAAGAAATGTTTAGAATTAAGTTAATGAATCCAGATGGATCTCTATTACAACCCCCAAAGAGGGCACTTTAAGATGAGGATTACTTCTATGTGTAAACATTTTATTTATAATTGAACCCCTTGTTTATTTTTCAACAAGTTTTTAGTTATTTTTATTTTTTCAAATATTTCAAGAAAGACCACTACAAATGAGCAATATTTTGCACTGTTATACAATTTACTAAATCAGAAACTGATGACATAGTGCTGTATTTTACTTCTTTATATCTTTCTTTCAACCAAAAATGCTTTGCTCTGATTAGGGGGTACTAGAATTAAAAAAATGTTCACAGGGGTACATCACTGAAAAAATGTTGAGATCCACTGCTCTAATGAACTGTAAGGTAGGTCTGGGCGATTTATCGATGTACTCGTTATAGCGCGGGTTTGTCTCTGTGGGATATAGAAAATGACTATATCGTGATATTCGAGTATACATTCTCACACAGTTGCTTTTAGCTGCTGGCATTACACAACAGGTTCTTCCCGCTTTTTCTTGTCACTGCTTCTCACAGACAACATTAGCTGTGATGCTAATGGTGCGTTGCGAGTGGTAATACGAGAGAGAGAGGGTGCGAATCTGGGAACAAATGGAGGAAGAATTAATTCCCAAGAAAAACAGCACGGGGTGGATCGTCCGGCGGTGGTTTGGCTTCAAGTGGGAATATGTTCAACAATTACAGTATGCTGCAAAAGCGTTGCTACAAAAAGTAGCAGCACTGCTAATGTGTAGCATCGTTTGAAAAGTCACCCGTTAGAGAATGAAGAGTGCTTGAAACTCCGCATGTCGACAACTCTGTTCGGTGCCACACCCACAAAATGCAGAAGCAACCATTTCCAGATTAACACCGTATGAAAAAAAAAATCAACAGCAGAAGGAGATAACGTCCGTAGGAACCTACCACAGAACTAAGGACATACATTGTTTGATTTCCTATTATGCAGCTCATTTTTATTTGACAGTTTTTTAAATATCTTGTGACATCGTGCACAAAAGTGCACTTTATTTTTTTTAAAACTATTGTAGTGGCGTTCTGTACAAAAAGTGCACTTTAATTTAGTGTTGTTTTGACGTGTCATCTTAGTGACATCATGCACAAAAGTGCAATAATAGCGTGGTTTAAAATGTCTCTGACAATCTTGCACTTTCTGTTTTGAAATGACATGAATGTTTGTGCCACTGCTTAATAACTGTTTAATAAATACAGTTTTAGTCAATTGACTTAGGTGTGATTTCCCTCTCTGCATGAAAGTTTAAAATGAGCATATATCATTGCAGTATGAAGAAGAATGTTTTAATGTAAACACATAGAATCATCATACTGCTGTGATTATATGCATCAAGTGATCATTCAAGGCTAACTAACGCAAAATATGGAGATATATATCGTGTATCGTGATATGGCCTAAAAATATCAAGGTATTAAAAAAAGGCCATATCGCCCAGCCCTACTGTAAGGATAATAACATAAATAATGAGACATGTCAAAATGAGACTACCTGAAGTTATGTTATGCATATGGTTGGTGGGGTGCATCTGTCTCGCTCACCTGGTCCCTGGTTTGCATTCCGTGCAGATATTAGAGGCGGCGCACTTCTTGCAGTTCTCTGGACACCTCCTGCAAATGTTGGAATCTGAAAGAGACGAGATGACAAATGTCACACGGAGAGAGAAAGAAAAATAATAATATGGATAGGCGGAGGAGGGAGTTGAAGAAGCAGCGAAATAGGCAAAACAGCAGGAAGCATTAGTGGGAGAAATGTGAAGAGGAGGAAAGAGTGGAAAAGTGGAGGACAGGCTAAACAGCTGGGGGATGAAGAAGCAGAGGACTGCAGGAATGCAGCTGAAGACAAAAAAAAAAAGGGATGAACACGCTGTGACACAAAGCACATGGACACTTCTTCCTGTGAGGACGCAAGCGCCAGAAATAAAACATTGTATTCCTTTGGACGCAGAGAATTAGGATATTTGTTTTTAAGTAAAGGCAGTCTGGTGGTACCTCGGGATAGGAGTGGCCCATTTTACAAGTTTTTCGGGATACAAACTGTTTCTTGGCCAAGTGTTATGCTTTAGGTTACGAGCCGACCCACTCTCAGTTGGCATGGCAAATCCCACACTGCAAAAACTGAAATCTAAGTAAGATGAAATATCTCAAATAAGGGTGATATTTGCTTATTTTCTGTCTGATAAGATCATTCTTCTCATTGAGCAGATTTTATGTTAAAGTGTTTTACTTGTTTTAAGGATTTTGGTCCTAAATAACCTCAGTAAGATATTACAGCTTGTTGCTGAGATTTTATGACCTATATTGAGTAAAACATGCTTGAAATTATTTTTGTCCAAATGTCCAAAACACACCCAGCAATGGTGGACAGGAAGGCGGGGAAGAAGAGGGGAAAACACGGCCAAAATGGTCAAAAATCCCAATTTTGTCCAATATACCTCCCCGGGTTCCAGTCCTACGAGTCCCGCCGCTGGCCGCACAAGTCCCAGGTTGCAAAAAATGTCCAAAACGCACCCAGCAAAGTCCCATGGGAAGTGGGGGAGAAAAGTGAGAAAAGTCGTCAAAAGTCCCCCAAAATTTTCAAAATACCTACCCAGGTTCTAGTCCCACAAGTTCTGCCGCCGGCCATGCAAGTCCCGGGATGCCCAAAATGTCCATAACACGCCCAGCCGAGTCCCACAGGGTGGGGTGGATAAAAGTTGGAAAAGTCGTCAAAAGTCACAAAAATTTTCAAAATACCTACCCAGGTTCAGTCCCATATGGAGTGCCACCAGTCTTAAGACTTTTGTGGCACTCGAACCCGGGTGTGATTTGTGAACATTTTACCGACTTTTGTCACTTTTCTCCCCGCCTTCCCATGGGACTTTGCTGGGCACGTTTTGGACATTTTGGGCATCCTGGCCGGCGGTCGGACTTGTGGTAACCGAACCTGGGTAGGTATTATGAATATTTTTGGGACTTTTAGCGAATTTTCAACTTCTCATATTAAAACAAATGGACTTTTGCTGTTTTATTTTTAATGAAACAATAGAAAATACTCATATAGTTGTTATACAGTTGTTATTAATGAGAATATACTTATTTTAAGGTATTTTTGGGTTCATTGAGGTTAGCTAATTTTACTTGTTTTGGAAAGTCTTGACAAGCCAAATTTTCCTGTTCTATTGGCAGATAATTTTGCTAAGTTCAAATGAAATAACCCCAATTTTTTTTTCCTTGTTTTTGAACACTGACTTTTTGAAGTGCACAGAACCCCGTTAGATCCGATCAAAACATGCGTCCTACTCAATACAATGCAAAAACTGAAATCTAAGTAAGATTATATATCTCAAATAAGGGTGATATTTGCTTATTTTCTGTCTGATAAGATAATTCTTCTCACTAAGCAGATTTTATGTTAGAGTGTTTTATTTGTTTTAAGTGTTTTGGTCCTAAATGATCTCAGTAAGATATTACAGCTTGTTGCTGAGATTTGATGACCTATATTGAGTAAAACATGCTTGAAACTAGAATATCAACTGTTGCAAAGCTGTG
Source organism: Nerophis ophidion (assembly GCF_033978795.1). Lineage (NCBI taxonomy): Eukaryota > Metazoa > Chordata > Actinopteri > Syngnathiformes > Syngnathidae > Nerophis > Nerophis ophidion. Next base: position 38,440,632 of record NC_084611.1, read on the forward strand.
TCATCAACACTCACAAGTATAAAACTGCTTTTTTCAAAGTATTAATTTCTTACTTCAGCATGAAATAAAAAATCATGACTTTGACACAATTGTGTTTCATAATTAAAACAGATGACAGCCAAATGGACTTTGCTGTTTTATTTTCAATGAAACAATAGAAAGGATGTACTCTTAGAGTAGTACTGTTGGCACAGTACAGTAAACTGACAGTTAATATTTAAACATTTGACATTTCAAACAATTTTGAACAGAAATAGTTCATGCACATTCTGATAATTTCTTCAAAATTACAATAAAAACAATTAGCCTGGGGCCGGACTGTAAAAAAAAAAAAAAAAATACATGAAAAAATAAAAAAATATATAATAAATAAATATATATATATATATATATATATATATATATATATATATATATATATATATACATACATATCCTTGCACAGTAATAGACGGAAAGATGATGTCATGTTGTCGATGGAAAAATGCATTTTTAGACCATATGATTTGCCTGAGCGGCTAGGAGACCCCGAGAGTAAGAAGCGGTTGCCTTGTTTCCTTACCATTAAAAAAAACAAACTAGTTTTTAGTAAAAGTTTGCTGGTTTCAATAAATGTAATGCCCAGTGCATATCATTATGTCAAGATAATGGCACTAGCATTTACTTAATTTAAGAATATTTTTCAACATATTGAGAAAAAAAGTCTCATATTTGTTTTTTTATCAAGAAAAGTGCACTTGTTATTAATGAGAATATACTTATCTTAGGTATTTTGGGGTTCATTGAAGTTAGCGGATTTTATTTGTTTTGGAAAGTCTTGACAAGCCGAATTTTCTTGTTCTATTGGCAGATAATTTTGCTTAGTTCAAATAAAATACCCCTCATTTTTGTATTTTTCTTTCTTGTTTTTGAACACTGACTTTTTGCAGTATAGTGTGTGAATGTGAGTGTGAATGTTGTCTGTCTATCTGTGTTGGCCCTGCGATGAGGAGGCGACTTATCCAGGGTGTACGCCGCCTTCCGCCCGAAAGGCTCCAGCACCCCCCGCATCCCCGAAAGGGACAAGCGGTAAGAAATGGATGGATGGATGTTATAATTGTGGTATTTTAGGGGGGATGTGGCGGGCAAACACATTAAATTGATTTAAATTCATTTCAATACGCTGTATCACAATATCACTTTTTCCAAGTTGAAGAGAACCAATGGTATCCCGAGGTACCACTGTATTTTGATTATTCTGATGAATATGAATGGATACTAGATGGATAGATCAAACCCAGAATTATCATTGATCATTGGAACATGTGTTTTATTGGGAGAAAAAGCAAGGTCTCGTCCAGCAATTAGGCCTGACACTGTGGGCCAGACGGATATCTTTCATCTTGCTGTCAGTGTGACAAAGAATATAAAGTCATTTACCGCAACACGGCGCTCAGCAATGCCAGCGCCTCAAAAAGTGGGGGAGGAAAAAAAAAAAACTATCTACAACATGGCCTGGGGAAATGTTATGATTGAACTTGGATCAGAAGATAGCCCCGTTCGCTGCCAGGAGGCTCAATGGGCTGTGGACCAACAAATTATTAGATTAGCATACTTTTCTGTTTCGCTGTTTTTCCACTTTTATCACAGCTGATTGTTCTTTTTTTTTTTTTTCCATCTAGTATATACAGTCCGTGAAGTGTGAACGAGACGCTCGCCTTAAAGAACGAGACGTTATATATTACAAAGCCCGTTTCCACATGAGTTGGGAAATTGGGTTAGATGTAAATATAAATGGAATACAATGATTTGCAAATCACTTTCAACTCATATTCAGTTGAATATGCTACAAAGACAACATATTTGATGTTCTAACTCATTACCATTTTTTTTTCAAATAATCATTAACTTTAGAATTTGATGCCAGCAAAACGTGACAAAAAAGTTGGGAAAGGTGGCAATAAATACTGATAAAGTTGAGGAATGCTCATCAAACACTTATTTGAAACATCCCACAAGTGTGCAGGCTAATTGGGAACAGGTGGGTGCTATGATTGGGTATAATAACAGCTTCCCAAAAAATGCTCAGTCTTTCACAAGAAAGGATGGGGCGAGGTACACCCCTTTGTCCACAACTGCGTGAGCAAATAATCAAACAGTTTAAGAAAAACATTTCTCAAAGTGCAATTGCAAGAAATTTAGGGATTTCAACATCTACGGTCCATAATATCATCAAAAGGTTCAGAGAATCTGGAGAAATCACACCACGTAAGCGGCATGGCCGGAAACCAACATTAAAAGACCGAGACCTTCGATTCGTTAGACGGCACTGTATCAAAAACCGACATCAAACTCTAAAGGATATCACCACATGGGCTCAGGAACACTTCAGAAAACCACTGTCAGTAAATACAGTTTGTTGCTACATCTGTAAGTGCAAGTTAAAGCTCTACTATGCAAAGCAAAAGCCAATTATCAACAACATCCAGAACGCCGCCGGCTTCTCTGGGCTCCAGATCATCTAAGATGGACCAATGCAAAGTGGAAAAGTGGTCTGTGGTCTGACGAGTCCACATTTCAAATTGTTTTTGGAAATATTCAACATTGTGTCATCCGGACCAAAGAGGAAGCGAACCATCCAGACTGTTATCAACGCAAAGTTCAAAAGCCCACATCTGTGAAGGCCCCATTAATACTGAAAGGTACATACAGGTTTTGGAACAACATATGCTGCCATCCAAGCGCCGTCTTTTTCATGGACGCCCCTGCTTATTTCAACAAGACAATGCCAAGCCATATTCAGCATGTCTTACAACAGCGTGGCTTCGTAAAAAAAAAAGAGTGCGGGTACTTTCCTGGCCCGCCTGCAGTCCAGACCTGTCTCCCATCAAAAATGTGTGGCGCATTATGAAGCGTAAAATACAACAGCGGAGACACCGGACTGTTGAACGACTGAAGCTCTACATAAAACAAGAATGGGAAAGAATTCCACTTTCAAAGCTTCAACAATTAGTTTCCTCAGTTCCCAAACGTTTATTGAGTGTTGTTAAAAGAGGTGATGTAACACAGTGATGAACATGCCCTTTCCCAACTACTTTGGCACGTATTGCAGCCATGAAATTCTAAGTTAATTATTATTTGCAAAAAAAAAATAATAATAAAGTAAGAGTTTGAACATCAAATATCTTGTCTTTGTAGTGCATGCAACTGAATATGGGATGAAAAGGATTTGCCAATCATTGTATTCCGTTTATATTTACATCCAACACAATTTCCCAACTCATATGGAAACAGGGTTTGTAAAACAAAATAGCGGCTCCGTGTTATGTTTGGAATGTGCGAAATCGGAAACAATGGGAGATAGGGCTGCAGGGAAAAATCTAATATCGATTCGATTTGCGATCTTAATATTTTAGACATATAAATGCATAAATCTGGAAAAATAGCAAGTAAAGGAATACAGATTATGTTTAGACTGTCAATCAACATATTCTTGTCTGTAGGTGACACACATTGAAACAATATGCAATAATTTACTCAACAAAATATTTGGCTTTATGAAGACAGACTCAGAGGTATCGTCTACATCTGGGGTGTCAAAGTCAAGGCCTGCGGGGGAAAATCCGGCCCGCAAATGACTTATGTATGGCCCCCGGGATCAATCAATGTTTATTTATATAGCCCTAAATCACAAGTGTCTCAAAGGGCTGCACAAGCCACATTGACACCCGTTGTACAGAGCCCACATGAGGGCAAGGAAAAACTCATCCCAGTGGGGCGTTGATGACAATGACTATGAGAGACCTTGGAGAGGACAGCATATGTGGGCAATTCCCCACCCCCAGAGGAGACCGAAAGTAATGGATGTCGAGCGGGTCTAACATGATATTGTTAAAGTCCAGTCCATAGTGGATCCAACACTATGGACTGCTTGAAACTCTGCATTTCAATATCTCCGTTCGGTGCCACACCAACAAAATGCAGAGGCAACCATTTCCACATAAACACCGTATGAAATCACCTCCCTACTCACGACTCACTAGTGAGAAATTCCACAAAGTAACCAAAATTAGGACGAAAAAAATTATTAGTAACCCAAATGTCCCGCTGTGGGAATATTTCAGCTTCAGTTCGTTTGAGCAACATAAGCCTATAAACACGGACGAACAGGATAATGCATTTATCATTTGTTTTCAAAACGGCACCCAGAATTTTACTGTGGGACCCCATTTTTATGACTTGATGGGGTCCCTGGGACCCCATTTTGAAAATTCCTGATACACTGATGGAGTATTGGTGCGTGCAAAACAGCAGCAGGATGCTGTGGTCTGCGGGTCGGTTCTAATACTAATCAAATATCATCCCATATCATCATTGGATCAGTGTATCAGGAATTTTCAAAATGGGGTCCCAGGGACCCCATCAAATCATAAAAATGGGGTCCCACAGTAAAATTCTGGGTGCCGTTTTGAAAACAAATGATAAATGCATTATCCTGTTCGTCCGTGTTTATAGGCTTATGTTGCTCAAACGAACTGAAGCTGAAATATTCCCACAACGGGACATTTGGGTTACTAATAATTTTTTTCGTCCTAATTTTGGTTACTTTGTGGAATTTCTCACTAGTGAGTCGTGAGTAGGGAGGTGATTTCATACGGTGTTTATGTGGAAATGGTTGCCTCTGCATTTTGTTGGTGTGGCACAGAACGGAGATATTGAAATGCAGAGTTTCAAGCACTCTTCCTTCTCTAGTGGGAGACTTTTCAAATGTTGCTACAAATTAGCAGTGCTGCTACTTTTTGCAGCAACGCTTTTGCCGCATAATTGTTCAACATATTCCCGCTTGAAGCCAAACCACCGCCAGACGATGGACCCTGTGCTGTTTTTCTTGTGAGTTAATTATTCCTCCATTTCTTACCAGATTTGCACCTTCTCTCTCTCGTATTAGCACTCGCAACGCACCGTTTGCATCACATCTAATGTTACCCATGTAGCTACCTCTCTGCCCAGGCAGGGCGTGTGACGTATGTAAGAAGGTGCACTTGTTTTATGGCGTGGCACCTAATGGAGATGTTGATATGCGGAGTAAACACTCTTCATTCTCTAGCAGGTGAGTTTTTAAATGATGCTACATATTAGCAGTAATACTACTTTTCGTAGCAACACTATTGCCCCACACTTGACAAATTACGGTTGTCTGTTCCACATATTCTTGCTTGAAGCCAAACCACCGCATGACGATGGACCCCCTGCTGTTTTTCTTGAGAATTAATTCTTCCTACATTTGTTACCAGATTCGCACCTTCTTTCTCTCGTATTACCACTCGCACCATAGCTAACGTTACCCATGCCACTACCTCTCTGCTTCGCGAGGGCGTATACATATGTGACGTATGTAAGAAGGTACGCTTGTTTTATGGTGTGGCACCGAAAGGAGATGTTGAAATGCGGAGTAAGCACTATTCATTCTCTAGCAAGTGACTTTTCAAATGATGCTACATTTTAGCCATAATGCTACTTTTTGTAGCAAGGCTTTTGGTCCACACTTGAAAAATGACAGTTGTCTGTTCGACATATTCCCGCTTGAAGCCAAACCACCGCATGACGATGGACCCCATGCTGTTTTTCTTGGGAATTAATTCTTCCTTCATTTGTTACCAGATTCTTTCTCTCGTATTACCACTCACACCACAGCTAACGTTACCCATGCCGCTACCTCTCTGCTCCGCGATGGCGTATACGTATGTGACGTACCGTATTTTACGGACTATAAGTCGCAGGTTTTTCATAGTTTGGTCAGGGGTGCGACTTATACTCAGGAGCGATTTATGTGTGAAATTATTAACACGTTACCGTAAAATATCAAATAATATTATTTAGCTAATTCACGTAAGAGACTAGACGTATAAGATTTCATGGGATTTAGCGATTAGGAGTGACAGATTGTTTGGTAAACGTATAGCATGTTGTATATGTTATAGTTACTTGAATGACTCTTACCATAATACTGTATGTTACGTTAACATACCAGGCACCTTCTCAGTTGGTTATTTATGCATCATATAACGTACACTTATTCAGCCTTTTGTTCACTATTCTTTATTTATTTTAAATTGCCTTTCAAATGTCTATTCTTGGTGTTGGATTTTATCAAATAAATTTCCCCCAAAAATGCGACTTATACTCCAGTGCGACGTATATATGTTTTTTTCCTTCTTTATTATGCATTTTTCGGCCGGAGGGACTTATACTCCGGAGCGACTTATACTCCGAAAAATACGGTATGTAAGAAGGTGCGCTTGTTTTACGTCTCTGTGAGGAGAGACAAGAAAGAGTGAGAAACGCCTGTAGTGTAATGCCAGCAGCTAAGAGCAACTGCGTGAGAACGTATACTCGAATATCACGATATAGTCATTTTCTATATCGCACACAGAGACAAACCCGCGATATATCGAGTATATCGATATATCAAGTATATCGATATATCGCCCAGCCGTATGTTGTAATTATAGTAATTATATTATATACTTAAACTGGCAAGAAAAAAATAGAGGTCATTAATTCTCAAATTTCAGACTGTGGTAATTGCATAGAGCGCTAATTTCAGCATTTACAGTGTGCATCATTCTGGCATTCATCGTGTGTCAGTGGAAGAATTTTGATGCCGTAGCCCCCCAAAAAAGCAAGGATTTTGAAAATGTTTTTCGTACCAAGGTCGAGGTAGAAGCTGTCGCCGCAGGTGGCCACGCACGTGTTGGAGCCCTCGTTGAGGTGGAAGCCAGACCTGCAGGTGGTGCACTGGTCGCTACGGCTACCAACGCAGGTCTCGCACAGGGACGAGCACTTCTTGCAGCGCCTCCTGTCGTCCCGGAAGAAGCTGCTTGGGCACTCCGATACGCACATTCTGCAGAAGCCAGAAAGACAACTGTCGGTTACAATAATACCTTCGAGAGAATTGGCCCCTTTTCCAATGTGGCCAGACTGAGTGTCTTGTTATTACAAACCCCGTTTCCATATGAGTTGGGAAATTGTGTTCGATGTAAATATAAACGGAATACAAGGATTTTCAAATAGATGATCTCGGGCCCAGAGAAGCCGGCGGCGTTTCTGGATGTTGTTGATAAATGGCTCTGCTTTGCATAGCAGAGCTATAACTAGCACTTACAGATGTAGCGACCAACTGTATTTAGTGACAGTGGTTTTCTGAAGTGTTCCTGAGCCCATGTGGTGATATCCTTTCGAGATTGAAGTCGGTTTTTCATACAGTGACGTCTGAGGGATCAAAGGTCACGGTCATTCAATGCTGGTTTCCGGCCATGCTGCTTACGTGGAGTGTTTTCTCCAGATTCTCTGAATCTTTTGATGATATTATGGACCGTAGATGTTCAAATCCATAAATTTCTTGCAATTGCACTTTGAGAAAAATTGTTCTTAAACTGTTTGACTATTTGCTCACGCAGTTGTGGACAAAGGGGTGTACCTCGCCCCATCCTTTCTTGTGAAAGACTGAGCATTTTTTGGGAAGCTGTTTTTATACCCAATCAGCCTGCACATCTGTGGGATGTTCCAAATAAGTGTTTGATGAGCATTCCTTAACATTATTAGTACTTATTGCCACCTTTCCCAACTTCAAATTCTAAAGTTAATGATTATTTAAAAAATATTTTTTTTATCAGTTTGAACATCAAATATGTTGTCTTTGTAGCATATTCAACTGAATATGGGTTGAAAAGGATTTGCAAATTATTGTATTCCGTTTATATTTACATCTAACCCAATTTCCCAACTCATATGGAAACAGGGTTTGTAGTAGTCATCAAGAGAAACTGATCTAATACGGCTAGTATGATGCAGCATAAAATACAGTGATTGGTAGACACACTAACACATTAAAAGATGAAACAGGGGCCTCCTATTTTCTCTTATAATACCAATGCTAAGGAGACACATTTTATCCAAGAGGAGACTGAGGATAGCAAGAAAACGGTCCAATGCAATGAAGCGATAGATAGATAGATAGATAGATAGATAGATAGATAGATAGATAGATAGATAGATAGATAGATAGATAGATAGATAGATAGAGATAGTACTTTATTGATTTCTTCAGGAAAATTAAATTAGAGGGGACTGTGGCGGATAGCACTTCCCCCACCATGAATTGATTAACGTGGACCCCGACTTAAACAAGTTGAAAAACTTATTCGGGTGTTACCATTTAGTGGTCAATTGTACGGAATATGTACTGAACTGAGAAATCTACTAATAACATTTTCAATCACTCAATCAATTAATCAATCAATCAATCAATCAATCAATCAAACTCCTGAGCTCAAGCAAAACATCAATCAATCAATCATCCATCCATTTTCTACCGCTTATTCCCTTTCGGGGTCGCGGGGGGCGCTGGCGCCAATCAATCAATCAATGTTTATTTATATAGCCCTAAATCATAAGTGCCTCAAAGGGCTGCACAAACCACAACGACATCCTCGTAGGGCCCACATAAGGGCAAGGAAAAACTCACCCCAGTGGGACGTCGACCATGATGACTATGAGAAACCTTGGAGAGGACACCCCCCCCCCCTCCCCCAAGGGACCGAAAGCAATGGATGTCGAGCTGATCTAACATGATATTGTGAAAGTCCAATCCATAGTGGATCTAACGTAACCGTGAGAATCAAGTCCAAAGTGGATCCAATATAGTAGCGACATCAACCAAACCCTGGCTGACCAGGTACTAGAAATTACAGATGTCCGATAATATCGGACTGCTGATATTATCGGCCGATAAATGCTTCAAAATGTAATAACGGAAATCTAAAAAGTAAAATGTATGACTTTTTAAAACACCGCTGTATACACGGACGTAGGGAGAAGTACAGAGCGCCAATAAACCTTAAAGGCACTGCCTTGGCGTGCCGGCCCAATCACATAATATCTACGGGTTTTCGCACGCACGCACGCACGCACGCACGCACGCACGCACGCACGCACGCACGCACGCACGCACGCACGCACGCACGCACGCACGCACGCACGCACGCACGCACGCACGCACGCACTCACACACACACACACACACACACACACACACACACACACACACACACACACACACACACAAGTGAATGCAATGCATACTTGGTCAACAGCCATAAAGGTTACACTGAGCATGGCAGTATAAACAACTTTAACACTATCACAAATATGCGCCACACTGTGAACCCACACCAAACAAGAATGAAAAACACATTTCGGGAGAACATCCGTACCGTAACACAACAGAACAAATACCCAGAAACCCTTGCAGCACTAACTCTTCCGGGACGCTACAATATAAACCCTCCGCTACCCTCATCCTCCTCATGCTCTCTCAGGGAGTGCATGTCCCAAATTCCAAGCTGCTGTTTTGAGGCATGTTGAAAAAAATAATGCACTTTGTGACTTCAATAATAAATATGGCAGTGCCATGTTGGCATTTTTTTTCCATAACTTGAGTTGATTTATTTTGGAAAACCTTGTTACATTGTTTAATGCATCCAGCGGGGTATCACAACAAAAGTAGGCATAATAATGTGTTAATTCCACGAGTGTATATATATTGGTATCGGTTGATATCGAAATTGGTAATTAAGAGTTGGACAATACCGGAATATTGGATATCGGCAAAAAAGCCATTATCGGACATCTCTACTAGAAATAGTACCTCATAGTGCCTGCTCCTGTCAATGGACAACCACAGTTAGAGCTTTGTTAAACTGAGTAAGTACTATACAGTGAAGTGAAGTGAATTATATTTATATAGTGCTTTTCTCTAGTGACTTAAAGCACTTTTACATAGTGAGACCCAATATCTAAGTTACATTTAAACCAGTGTGGGTGGCACTGGGAGCAGGTGAGTAAAGTGTCTTGCCCAAGGACACAACAGCAGGATGGCGAAGCGGGGGATCGAACCTGGAACCCTCAAGTTGCTACCAACCAAGCTATATCGCACCTATACTGGGAAAAAGATACAGAATATCTTTCTGTAAATCCTGAATCTAGTACAGTTTCTTGAATGTGTATATTTGGCGCCTGTGTTGCATTCAAAATACCTCAAAAGTAAGAAATCTCACAGGTAAGCGTTCAAACTCAAACGTAGATAAAAGAACATGATCAATAATGGCCGACCACATTGATTACCTCGTTTTTGCGTGAGTTCATTTATCAACAGACAATTTTGACTTGCGTCATACCAAATAATATGGGTAAATATAAGTTTTATAGATTTATATAGTATTAGGGATGTCCGATAATATCGGACTGCCGATATTATCGGCCGATAAATGCTTTAAAATGTAATATCGGAAATTATCGGTATCGGTTTCAAAATTTGCGGTTTCAAAAAGTTACATTTATGACTTTTTAAAACGTCGCTTTGTACACAGACGTAGGGAGAAGTACAGAGTCTCAATAAACGTTAAAGACACGGCTCAATCACATGATATCTACTACTTTTCACACACACACAAGTGAATGCAAGGCATACTTGGTCAACGGCCATACAGGTCACACTGAGGGTGGCTGTATAAACAACTTTAAGACTGTCACACTGTGAGCCCACACCAAACAAGAATGACAAACACATTTCGGGAGAACATCCGCACCGTAACACAACAAAACAAATACCCAGAAACCCTGGCAGCATTAACTCTTCCGGGACGCCACAATATACACCCCCCCACCCCACAGCCCTGCCCACCTCAACCTCCTCATGTTCTCTCAGGGAGAGCATGTCCCAAATTTCAAATTGCTGTTTTGAGATATCATTGGCCGATAAATGCTTTAAAATGTGACATCTGAACTTATCGGTATCGGTTTCAAAATTATCGGTATCGTTTTCAAAAAGTTAAATTAATAACTTTTTAAAACGCCGCTGTGTACACGGAGACAGTTTTTTACCATTATACCTGAAAAGCACAATACAGTACAAAATCTATATCCCCGCATGTCAATCCAACTTCTTAATGTGGAAAAAGTTCCTCATGCAGTAAAAACAGTAAACAGTTCACATTATTACTCCGCCCACACGCAGAAGCACACTTGCTATTTACGTCAAATTGTGATTTTATGGGTAAAATGGACTTTTCAACACAGGGGGGAGTAACTGTATTGAAGTGCAAACGCAAGGCAGCATGCGTGTGCACCAGCAAATTATTTCTTTCACACATGCCATATGTGTTTCTTGGCAGTACAAAAAGAAAATCGCTAGAAATGTGCCAGTAAGGCTTGTGAGCTTCACATTTGATGATCTTAGCAAGGCCCAAAATGAGGGGAAATGAGGGGGTGACTGAGCTTTTATAAAGTCATCCGGCAGATGTCACACCTGTTCACCATATAGGCGTCACAAACAGGCACAGATTAATTTTCTCTGTTTCCCACAAGTCAGTCAAAAATACATTTATATCAGGGGTGTCCAAACTTTTTCCACAGAGGGCCGCACACGGAAAAATTTAAGCATGCGGGGGCCATTTTGATATTTTTCATTTTCAAACCATAACAAAATATATGGATTTTTTTTTTTTATCCTTAGGGCTCCTGGGGAGCATGGAGGGTCTTGGTCACTATAATGTTAAAAATAAGTCAAATTATTATTATTATTTTTTATTTAATGCTTACAGTAAATCTCTATATCAACTTGAGGTTGATATAAAGTAAAACAAATAAGGTTTTATGCCTTTTCTGTCAAAGACAACTTTGTTTTTTTATAGTAAAACAGAAATATGCAGTATTTAGATGGATAGATATTAATTTATTGATTCCTTCAGGAGTGTTCCTTTATTTAGCAATTAAATCCCTCAAATATCAATAATGCAAGACACCATTGATTTTCTCTCTAGGTCGTCCTTAGACGAGCCTTCCATCGTTGCTTCCAGTCATCCCGATTCTCCATACATTTGGCCAGTTCCTTGGTACTCTGAGCTTCTGCATCCTTCTTGAGTATGTCCACGTACAGTGGGGCAAAAAAGTATTTAGTCAGCCACCGATTGTGCCAGTTCTCCCACTTAAAATGATGACAGAGGTCTGTAAATTTCATCATAGGTACACTTCAACTGTGAGAGACAGAATGTGAAAAAAAATCCAGGAATACACATTGTGGGAATTTTAAAGAATTTATTTGTAAATTATGGTGGAAAATAAGTATTTGGTCAACCATTCAAAGATCTCACTGATGGAAGGAGGTTTTGGCTCAAAATCTCACGATACATGGCCCAATTCATTCTTTCCTTAACACGGGTCAATCGTCCTGTCCCCTTAGCAGAAAAACAGCCTCAAAGCATGATGTTTCCACCCCCATGCTTCACAGTAGGTGTGGTGTTCTTGGGATGCAACTCAGTATTCTTCTTCCTCCAAACATGACAAGTTGAGTTTATAACAAAAAGTTCTATTTTGGTTTCATCTGACCACTTGACATTCTCCCAATCCTCTGCTGTATCATCCATGTATCCATTTTGGTATAAACTCAACTCGTCGTGTTTGGAGGAGGAAGAATACTGAGTTAAATCCCAAGAACACCATACCTACTATGAAGCATTGGGGTGGAAACATCATGCTTTGAGGCTGTTTTTCTGCTAAGGGGACAGGACGATTGATCCGTGTTAAGGAAAGAATGAATGGGGCCATGTATCGTGAGATTTTGAGCCAAAACCTCCTTCCATCAGTGAGAGCTTTGAATGGTTGACCAAATACTTATTTTTCACCATAATTTACAAATAAATTCTTTAAAATTTCTACAATGTGAATTCCTGTTTTGTTTTTTTTTCCACATTCTGTCTCTCACAATTGAAGTGTACCTATGATGAAAATTACAGACCTCTGTCATCATTTTAAGTGGGAAAACTTGCACAATCGGTGGCTGACTAAATACTTTTTTGCCCCACTGTATGTCAGTGTGGGACGTCCTCTTGACCGATGCCCATGTGTTGGTTCCCACAGCACCAATTTGCTGGCTGGCAGCTCCTGATGCTTTTGGCAGTGTCCTGCTAGTTTCATTCTCCTTACAGCAATCTTCTCACTCACCCTTGGTATTCCCTTGTAGAGGATTCTGTTGGTTACGTGCCGCTCTTGTTGATGTTATGCACCGCACGCAGCATCCTGGTGTAGCAACCATCCAGAGAATTCTCCAGGGTTGGCTTCAGGGTCCAGCATTCGTTGCCATAGAGGAGAACAGACTCAACTGTTGCGTAGAAGAAACTGAGTTTGATTTGGCGGGGGAGGTTGGAGTTCCATACAATGGTCATGCCGTTCAGGGCCCTCCATGCAAGTGCCTTCCTCACTTTTAGATCTTGCTCAGTTGAGTTGACCCATGCGCCCAGGTATTTGAAGTCCTCAACTTCTTTCAGCACAATGCCTCCTGCTGTTACCAGAGGTTGATGTTCTGGTGGAACGTTGTAGGTCATGACCTCAGTTTTCTTGGCATTTAGCCTAAGGCCAACCTTGGCGCACTCTAGCTCTACCCTGTGTAGTAGTTCTTGTGATTGTTCCACGTTGTTGGAGAGCAGACTGATGTCATCCACATAGTCAAGGTCTGTCAGGACCACTGCCGGTTGTCGACTCGACTTCCTTGGTGTCAGCGTAAAGCAAAGTTCCTGCTCTCGCCCATTTATTGCCTTCCTGAGCGCATGATCAAGGACAATGATGAAGAGGAAGGGGGCTAGTATATCCCGTTGTATAACTCCAGCCAGGATGTCAAACTCCTCGCTGTTGCCATCTCGGATCACCACCCTGGCCCTTGTTCCTGCGTACATGGACTCTGTTGCTCGGAGTAGGTTCGGAGGAATACTGTATGCCTTCAAGATCTTCACCATCGTGCCTCAATGTATTGAGTCAAATGCCTTTTTGAAGTCTATGAAGCATAGGAATGCAGTCAGGTTGTCCTTCCTCACCTCCTCAATCAATCTCCTAAGTGCCAAGATCTGGGCTGTAGTTGTTCGTCCTTCTCGAAAGCCGTTCTGATTTACTCTCAGGTGAGGATCAATTGCATGCCGGACCCTGTTTAGGATCATGCGGTTGTAGACTTTCGCAGTGATACAGGTCAGGCTGATGCCTCGGTAGTTGTCTGGCTTCGAAAGGTCTCCGGATTTGGGCAAAGGCACGATGTTTGATAGAGACCACATATCAGGCAGCCGATTGTGCAGCAGAGCAAGGTTGCAGTACTCTAGAATGATGTCATTGAGATCACAGATCTTCACGACCTTTGGGGTTATGCCGTCCGGGCCAGAGCTTTTTCCCACTCTTACTGTGGCTGGAGATCCTGGCCAGATGAAGCCATCAGGACCACATCATCTGCAAAGAGCAGAGACCTAATCCTGCAGCCACCAAACCGTATCCCCTCAACGCCTTGACTCCGCCTAGAAATTTTATAGTGCATTTCATTATCTGTCATCACATTTTGTTTCTAATTAAATGCAACAGGGACACCAGTTGGTCACTTCCTGGTTGGCGACTGAGCTTTTTGACAGCTTTCCTTTCATTGGGTGACTAAATGACGCCACGGGCTTTGGCAAACTTGCTCCCGGTTTGTCTGCAGGCTGCAGTATGCATTCATTTTAGCCAATTTATGGACATTTTTTATGTAGGTGCCACGCCGATTGAAAGCCCTATTTTTCCACTTCGTATGACATGCTGTTGACAGCCGCCATGAGCACTGAAAGGCTAGTTTCAGCTTGCCAGGGTGGCAGGGAGACCGTCTGGATGCTCCGCAAAAGTGTGCATGTCTTTGTCAGGTGGCTTAGGATCCATTCCCAGCAGAAAATAAATGTGAAATCCTCTGATCCTCTAAAGTCAGAACTTTGTCCTTCGTTATAGCTGATGTGTTAAATGCTGGGGGCATTACACGGGTCCGTTATGTTTAACCTATCAAGTTTTGTGTTGTATTGTTTAATATCCGTGTGATTGCAATATGCACTAAGGCTTTTAGCCCAGGCTGGTGTCATCTTGTTAACGTCTTTTCTATCCTTCCCGAGCTCTATAGTGCAATTATGCAGAACTCTAGGCTCTATTCTAAGATGTGCAGTGAAGCCTGCTTGGCTACAAAGCGGTGGGCGTATACACACGTATTTGAGCGCCTCTTCTCTCACAAGTGAAGAAAAAAAATGAGGGAGATGATAGATTTTCCATGTTTGGTGATGACAAACAGGCTCTCCGGACACATATGACTGTTGGAACAGTATTAAACAGTACGTTCTGTATAATTAATTCAAACTGAAAGGTAATTGAACTTATAGGAGTTCAAGGTATTGCACTTAGCGGCGTGTCGAGACTGTTTTTTTTTTCCGGGGGTGGCAGCACATAGGCAAGGGTGGAACCCATAAAACGGTCGGTCTACCCCAGGGGAAGCTGTAGCTACTATAGCAGCTTACTATCACCAAGTATGGAGCGAATCTTCTCGTAAAACAATTGCTGACATTAAATGATGCCGCTGCTGAGAATCGAACCCACGTCATGTGGCATTAAAGGCATGTGTGTAGACCAGGGGTCCCCAAACATTTTGACTCAAGGGGGGCGCATTGTGTTGAAACTATTTGGCTGGGGGCTGGGCTGTGTATATACAGGTGCTGGTCATATTATTAGAATATCATG
>NC_084611.1:38461234-38558734 GCF_033978795.1 Nerophis ophidion
CACACATCCACAGGCACACATCATTCAAAGACTCACAACCATTTTTTTGAAGAAAGCACGCAAGAGAAGCATACATTAGGATTAACATGAAATCTTCTTTCAAATATCTATTCTTGGTGTTGGATTTTATCAAATAAATTTCCCCCAAAAACGCGATTTATACTCTAGTGCGACGTATATATGTTTTTGTTCTTCTTTATAATGCATTTTCGCCCGGTGCGATGTATACTCCGGAGCGATATATAATCCGAAAAATACGGTACTCACATTTAAAGCTACAGTAACGAATAATCCGAATTATTTTTTTAGCTTTGGAAAAATAATCTGAAAAAAAAAAAAGACTACTCGTGTTATATCAAATGTTCAATGTATACATTCCAGTCAAAGCTTTTCATCCTGCTCTGTGGCCTAGTTGTTAGAGTGTCCGCCCCGAGATCGGTCGGTCGTGAGTTCAAACCCTCGTCCGAGTCATATCAAAGACTATAAAAATGGGACCCATTACCTCCCTGCTTGACAATCAGAATCAATGGTTGGAATTGGGATTAAGAAAATCACCAAAAATGATTCCCGAGTGCAGCACCCGCTCCCCTCACATCCCAGGGGGTGATCAAGGGTAATGGGTCAAATGCAAAGAATTATTTCACAACACCTAGTGTGTGTGTGACAGTCATGGGTACTTTAATTTAGGGCTGGCCTTTTAATATCTCAATATTTTTAGGCCATATCACAATATACATCTCAATATTTTTGCCTTAGCTTTGATTGAACACTTGATGCATATAATCACAGCAGTATGATGATTCTATGTGTCGACATTAAAACATTCTTCTTCATCCTGTATTAATTAATATATGCTCATTTGAAACTTTCATGCAGAGAGGGAAATCCCAACTAAGTCAATTAACCAAAAGTGTATTTATCAAACAATTATTAAGCAGTGGCACACAAATTCATGTCATTTCCAAACAGAAAGTGCAAGATTGTCAGCGACATTTTAAAACAGGCTACTAGAGCACTTTTGTGCATGATGTCACTAAGATGACATATCAAAACAACACTAAATTAAAGTGCACTTTTTGTACAAAACACCACTACAAGAATTTAAAACAAATAAAGTGCACTTTTGTGCATGATGTCACACAAGATATTTCAATAACTGTCAAATAAAAATGAGCCGCATAATAGGGAATCAAAAAGTGTTTGTCCTTTGCTATGTGGTAGGTTTCTGTGGACGTTATCTCCTTTTGTTGTTGACTATTTTTTTCATACGGTGTAGATCTGGAAATGTTTGCCTCGGCATTTTGATGGTGTGGCACCGAATGGAGATGTTAACATGCGGAGTAAGCAGTCTTCATTCTCTAGCACAGGGGTGGGGAACCTATGGCTCTAGAGCCAGATGTGACTCTTTTGATGACTGCAACTGGCTCTCAGATAAATCTTAGCAGAAATGGCTTAACACGGTAAGTAATGAATACTTCCGCCGGTAATCACAGTGTCAAAAATAATGTTCAAAATATAAAACATTCTCATTCTCACCTGTTCAAAAAGTCGCATTAAAGGTAAGAATGATTTTATTTATTGTTGGTTAGCTTCAGAATAACAATGTTATTGAAACGAATAAGAAACTTATTATACTCTAGAAATGTTGGTCTTACTTAAAAATGCACGCATTTAGTTGTATTCAGTGTTAAAAAATATATAATATGGCTCTCACGGAAATACTTTTTAAAATATTTGGCTTGTATGGCTCTCTCAGCCAAAAAGGTTCCCGACCCCTGCTCTAGCAGGTGACTTTTCAAATGATGCTACATATTAGCAGAAATGCTACTTTTTGTAGAAACGCTTTTGCGCCACACTTGACAAATTACGGTTGTCTGTTCGACATATTCCCACTTAAAGCCAAACCACCGACAGACGATGGACCACCTGCCGTTTTTCTTGGGAATTTATTCTTCCTTCATTTGTTACCAGATTTGCACCTTCTTTTTCTCATATTACCACTAGCGTCACAGTTAATGTTACCCATGCTGCTAACTCTCTGCTCCGCGAGGGCGTATATGTATGTGACGTATGTAAGAAGGTGCGCTTGTTTTATGTCTCTGTGAGAAGGAGAGACAAGAAAGAGTGGGAAGAGCCTGTAGTGTAATGCCAGCAGCTAAAAGCAACTGCGGGAGAACGTATACTCGAATATCACGATATAGTCATTTTCTCCATTATATATATATATATATATATATATATATATATATATATATATATATATATATATATATATATATATATTTATCGATATATCGCCCAGCCCTACTTTAACTTAACTTTAACTTACACACAAACGACCTGGTCAATACAATATGCTGCTAAGTTCAAAAACAACGACAGGAAAATTCAACAATTTACATTTTTGATTTACAAATGATTTTTTTGCAAGCAGAGGCCTTAAAACATTTGTCTTGTTTAGCCATGATGCATGAAGAGTGTTTCTATACAGTATGAATGTTATCGAACGGTCATACCTGGTGTTGTTCTTGAACTTGAGGAAGAAGTGCAGGCAGTCTATGCAGTGGTGTGGGCCAGGGCCTTCACAGCCGTTCTCATTGCATTCAGAATCACATGGACCTGCAGACAACAAGTGCAACCAATTAAATGTCACGAATCTTGCTGCACATAAAAGAAGAAAAACAATGCCGCACTGACGCAAATGACGAAAAGGAAAAAAAACCTTGAACATAGTCATGAAAGATGTCAGTGGACAGTCACAGTACAATGTCAGTGCTGTGAGCACCAAGGGATTTAACTCTGCACAGGTTTTTACATTTGTCTTGGGCTTTTTGTGGGTCTTTACAAACACTATTTCCAAAAGAAGGAGACGCCTAAAAAATGCTTAACAGGTCAACGACGATTAACATTTTTTTTATACATTGCAAAAATTCTGTGTTCACAAACAAGAAAATAAAAATACAAAAATGAGGGGTATTTTACTTGAACTAAGCAAAATTATCTGCCAATAAAACAAGTAAATTTGGGTTGTCAAGACTTTCCAAAACAAGTAAAGTTAGCTAACCTCAATGAACCCCAAAAAACCTCAAAATAAGTATATTCTCACTAATAAGTGCACTTTTCTTGGTAGAAAAAAAAAATAGACCTTTTTTGTCAGTATGTTAAAAAATATTCTTAAAGTAAATGCTAGCGCCATTATCTTGACATAATGATATGCGCTCGACATTACATTTCTTGAAACCAGCAAACCTATACTAAAAACTAGTTGATTTTTGTTGATGGAAAGGCAACAAGGCAACCGCTTGTTACTCTCGGGGTCTCCTAGCCGCTCAGGCAAATCATATGGTCTAAAAAGGCATTTTCCCATCCATAGAATGACATCATCACGCCAAGTGCGTGCTCTTTTTAATTGTAATTTTGAAGAATTTTTTAGAATGTGCATGAACTATTTCTGTTCAAAATTGTTTGAAATGTCCAAATGTTTAAATATTAATTGTCAGTTTACTGTACTGTGCCAACATATATAAAATAAGAGTATATATTTTCTATTGTTTCATTGAAAATAAAACAGCAAAGTCCATTTAGCTATTATCTGTTTAATTATGAGACACAATTGTGTCAAAGTCATGATTTGTTTTTTACATGCTTGAAATAAGAAATTATTACTTTGAAAAAGCAGTTTCATACTTGTGAGTGTTGATGATACACCTTTTCAACAGTTGATATTCTAGTTTCAAGCATGTTTCACTCAATACAGGTCATCAAATCTCAGCAAGCAAGCTGTAATATCTTACTGCAGAGGCCACTACAGTGTATATGTTTCTTTTACTTTTTATTTATAGCTGTATGTAGAAGTGGATGGTTGCATCAGCTCTGCTCTTTTAATGTCTTTAATGACCTTTTTTTTGTTTGGTGTTTTCCTCTTACTCACATGCAAGAGGGATGTGTGCTATGGCTATGAGTTGTTTTTACCCTTGGCCTGAGTATGGACCCCATCTCCAGGGACCCAGGCTTAGACCAATTTTTTTTTCATCCCCCCATTGTGTCTCACCTTTTTTGTAAGGGGCGCCGGAAGTTGGCAGACCCGTCAGCGATCCTTTTCTGTCTCCCTGTAATGTTTGTCTGATCTTGAATGGGATTGTGCGTAAAATTTTAATTTCCCCTCAGGGATTATTAAAGTATTTCTGATAATGATGTAGATAACAGGGAAGTGTTTCAAACGGGAAAAAAAATCATAGTATGACCTCTTTAAGTGTTACGCATACAGTAAATAAAGGAAAGGATAAAACTCAATACTGGGTTTCATCACTGAGAAGACAACAGTGGAGGACATCTGCCATGCTTCTGTGGTTCTTCTTAGCACACCTACCGTTGTACTCCTCTTCCTCATCAATGGGTGTCAGCATGTCGGTGGAGCGAGGCTTATCGCTACGTAGAGACGAGTAAGGGTGCACAGAGGTTCCATAAAGCACCAAGGACCACTCTTTCAGCTTGCCTGAGAAAAAAAAACATAAGCAGGTTCTACGTTAACACTTATAAGTTAAACAGTTTCTACTGGTAAGAAAGATCATGTTCAGAACAACGTAGGATAAAAAGGATGTTCCCTTGTCTTGCAATGTTTTCATACCGGGTACTTTCTGGCTGCGGAGTTGAGAAGGTGAATCATAAATCTCCAGGACCCAGTCGCCTGCTGCTTTCTCTCCCCAGCTGTGGGTGGTCATAAACTCCCAGTTTTTGAAACCCTCCATGGAGTGATCAAACAACCTGAATGTTGACAACACACACAAATACACACACAAAGGCATTAAATTATAATCAGATTAAACTGCAGCAATGTACACGCTGTACTATCACTTCACAGCCGTACATGATTTGAAATTTTGCCTTGTGTGGGCAGTACTATTCATACTATTGAAGTCCCTTAATTCAAGTTTAAGATGGGACTTAAGCATTTAAAGTCAGTCCCATCTTAAAACTCATTTGTATACTCTAGGCCAGGGGTCGGCAACCCAAAATGTTGAAAGAGCCATATTGGACCAAAAATACAAAAACAAATCTGTCTGGAGCCGCAAAAAAATAATAGCCATATTACATACAGATAGTGTGTCATGAGATATAGATTGAATTAAGAGGACTTAAAGGAAACGAAATGAGATCAAATATAGCTACAAATAAGGCATAATGATGCAATATATACGTATGGTTAGCCTAAATAGCATGTTAGCATCGTTTAGCTTGCAGTCATGCAGTGACCAAATATGTCTGATTAGCACACTCCACATAAGTCAATAACATCAACAAAACTCACCTTTGTGCATTCATGCACAACGTTAAAAGTTTGGTGGAGAAAATGCGACAGAAAAAGAAGTGGCATAAAACACCTCCTCGAAAGTCGGAGAAAGTTAGACATGTAAACAAACTGCGGTGAGTTCAAGGACCGTCAAAAATAGTAGGACAAAACGGTGCTCGCCAAATACTCGAATCAGTGAATCATGTTTGATATAAACAGTTTGCTTTATAGCAAATAGGGAGGTTTGTGTCATGCTTGTCCTCCTACAGAAACCATATCAAAACAAAAAAGATGTTTTTTCCCCCTCATCTTTTTCCATTTTTCATACATTTTAGAAAAAGCTCCAGAGAGCCACGAGGGCAGCGCTAAAGAGCCGTGGGTTGCCGACCCCCGCTCAGGCCTTTAAATAGACCCCCCTTTTTAGACCAGTTGATCTGCCGTTACTTTTTTTTTCTGCGTTGCCCCCCTCTCACTTGTGGAGTGGGGGGCACAAGTCCGGTGGCCATGGATGAAGTGCTGGTTGTCGGGACCCGGGGGTGGACCACTTGCCTGTGCATCGGTTGGGGACATCTCTGCGCTGCTGACCTGTCTAGGCTCGGGATGGTCTCCTGCTGGCCCCACTATGGACTGGACTCTCACTATTATGTTAGATCCACTATGGACTGGACTCTCACACTATTATGTTAGATCCACTATTGACTGGACTCTCACTATTACGTTAGAATCACTATGGACTGGATTTTCAAAATATTATGTTGGATCCACTATGGACTGGACTCTCACTATTATGTTAGATCCACTATGGACTGGACTCTCACTATTAAGTTAGATCCACTATGGACTGGACTTTCCCAATATAATGCTGGACCCACTCGACGTCCATTGCATCGGTCTCCTCTAGGGGGTGGGGTCACCCACATCTGCGGTCCTCTCCAAGGTTTCTCATTGTCATCCCAGTGGGTTGAGTTTTTCCTTGCCCTGATGTGGGATCTGAGCCGAGGATGTCGTTGTGGCTTGTGCAGCCCTTTGAGACACTTATCATTTAGGGCTATATAAATAAACATTGATTGATTGATTGATTGACAATTGTTTTCTGTTGATAAATATTTTTTATACAAATCATTAATTGACATAGCTCTGAGGTGTGATACTTATTTTTTCAATATGAGATCAGAAGTAAACAAAACAATAAACAAAAAGAAGACAATGTCCGATTTGGTGTGATTTAGTACACTCATTGTTGTTAGTAAGTGTTGTTTATCCATCCATCCATTTTCTCCCTCTTGTCCCTTTTGTGGTGTGCTTGAGCCTATCTCAGCTACATTCTGGCGGAAGGCGGTGTACACCCTGGACAAGTCGCCACCTCATCGCAGGTTAATCTGACTAGTTTTTAGTATTTTGCTTATTTTATTTACCGTATTTTTCGGAGTATAAGTCGCTCCAGAGTATAAGTGGCACCTGCCGAAAATGCATAATAAAGAAGGAAAAAAACTGATATAAGTCGCACTGAAGTATAAGTCGCATTTTTGGGGGGAATTTATTTGATAAAATCCAACACCAAGAATAGACATTTGAAATGCAATTTAAAATAAATTAAGAATAGTGAACAACACGCTGAATAGGTGTACATTATATGACGCATTAATAACCAACGGAGAAGGTCCACCTTGCCTGGTATGTTAACGTAACTAATTATGGTAAGAGTCATTCAAATAACTATAACATATAGAACATGCTATATGTTTACCAAACAATCTGTCACTCCTAATCGATAAATCCCATTAAATCTTATACATCTAGTCTCTTAGGTGAATGATATAAATAATATTATTTGATATTTTACGGTAATGTGTTAATAATTTGACACATAAGTCCCTCCCGAGTATAAGTCGCACCCCCTGCCAAAATATGAAAAAAACTCTGTGACTTGTAGTCCGAAAAATACGGTACTTTACATTTTATTTAGTGTTTTCTTTTTATTGTGCTAAGCTAAAATACTAAAATAAAGTATGCTTGAACAAGCCAATTTTTTGGTTTTCTGCCTAGACATGGGTGGTACTCCTCATGTTTTGGCTAAAAAGATCACATTTATATTCCCAAATTATCAAATTTTGGCGAGTAGTGAGAGGTTGAGAAGTAGAGTCAAAAAAAAAAACAACATCAAACAGCAAGGCCAACAAGAGAGGAAAACAGGCAGCGGTTAAGTGATTAAAAATGGGGAAAAAAAGGAAAGAAAACTCACCAGAAAGGTGTCGAAAAGTGTCTAGAAAGACTCGTAACCGCTGGCCATGTTCTTCTTTAGTTAAATTAATATAACACTACAAAAGAGACGTTTTCTACCTTTTGGCGAGAAGCTGTGACTTGGTCCCCGAAGGCGAGGTCAGGTTGATTGACAGGTCCCCACGCCGCGGGTGAGTGATGGTGATGCGTACCACCACATGCTCCAGGTAGATAACATGGTGGTTGGGGTTGTCGGTGCAGCCTGTGGCCTTGTACACAGAACGTACCATGTGCTCCGGACGAATAGTTCTAAAAATGCAAAAAGGGGGAAACAACAGGAAAATATGCTTTTATTTGCACCAAACATGCTGATCATGACGGTACAGAACATCACCTGATTACACTTAGGAAATTGAGCAAGATTATAATGCTTTCCCATGCTTTTGTCCATAGTTTGATCACTTCCTGTGTTAAAAAGTGACCATTTTCTACATACCCCGTTTGGGAAATTGTGTTGGATGTAAATATAAATGGAATACAATGGTTTGCAAATCCTTTTCAACTCATATTCAGTTGAATATGCTACAAAGACAACATATTTGATGTTCAAACTGATAAACATTTTTTTTTTTGCAAATAATCATGAACTTTAGAATTTGATGCCAGCAACATGTGACAAAGTAGTTGTGAAAGGTGGCGATAAATACTGATAAAGTTGATGAATGCTCATCAAACACTTATTTGGAACATCCCACAGGTGTGCAGGCTAATTGGGAACAGGTGGGTGCCATGATTGGGTATAAAAACAGCTTCCCAAAAAATGCTCAGTCTTTAACAAGAAAGAATGGGGCGAGGTACATCCCTTTCTCCACAACTGCGTGAGCAAATAGTCAAACAGTTTAAGAACATCGTTTCTCAAAGTGCAATTGCAAGAAATTTAGGGATTTCAACATCTACGGTCCATAATATCATCAAAAGGTTCAGAGAATCTGGAAAAATCACTTCAGGTAAGCGGCATGGCCGGAAACCAACATTGAATGACCGTGACCTTCGATCCCTCAGACGGCACTGTATCAAAAACTGACATCAATCTCTAAAGGATATCACCACATGGGCTCAGGAACACTTCAGAAAACCACTGTCATTACAAACAGTTTGTCGCTACATCTGTAAGTGTAAGTTAAAGCTCTACTATGCAAAGCGAAAGCCATTTATCAACAACATCCACAAACGCCGCCGGCTTCTCTTGGCCCGAGATCATCTAAGATGGACTGATGCAAAGTAGAAAAGTGTTCTGTGATCTGACGAGTCCACATTTCAAATTTTTGGGGGAAATATTCGACATCGTGTAATCTGGACCAAAGGGGAAGCGAGCCATCCAGACTGTTATCAACGCAAAGTTCAAAAGCCAGCATCTGTGATGGTACTGGGGTGCATTAGTGCCCAAGGCATGGGTAACTTACACATCTGTGAAGGCACCATTAATGCTGAAAGGTACATACAGGTTTTGGAACAACATATGCTGCCATCTAAGTGCCGTCTTTTTCATGGACGCCCCTGCTTATTTCGGCAAGACAATGCCAAGCCACATTCAGCATTTGTTACAACAGCGTGGCTTTGTAAAAAAAAGAGTGCGGGTAATTTCCAGGCCCGCCTGCAGTCCAGACCTGTCTCTCATCGAAAATGTGTGGCGCATTATGAAGCGTAAAATACAACAGCGGAGACCCCGGACTGTTGAACGACTGAAGCGCTACATAAAACAAGAATGGGGAAGAATTCCACTTTCAAAGCTTCAACAATTAGTTTCCCCAGTTCCCAAATGTTTGAGCGTTGTTAAAAGAAAAGGTGATGTAACACAGTGGTGAACATGCCCTTTCCCAACTACTTTGGTACGTGTTGCAGCCATGAAATTCTAAGTTAAGAATTATTTGCAAAAAAAATTAAGTTTATGAGTTTGAACATCAAATATCTTGTCTTTGTAGTGCATTCAATTGAATATGGGTTGAAAAAGATTTGCAAATCATTGTATTCCGTTTATATTTACATCTAACACAATTTCCCAACTCATACGGAAACAGGGTTTGTAATAGGGAGAAAAAAAATAGATTATGTATATAAAGGGTTCAGAAACATATATGTTGAATACAAAGTGAATGATTAAATAGTACATAGAAAATACAATTTATCAAAATAATTAATGATAGGGTAAATAAAAACTGACATTACGATTAGAGATGTCTGATAATGGCTTTTTTGCTGATATCCGATATTGTCCAACTCTTAGGGACGGACGACGTGGCGCGGTTGGGAGAGTGACTGTGCCAGCAACCTGAGGGTTTCTGGTTCAATCCCCACCTTCTACCTTCTACCATCCTAATCACGACATTTCACCCTTGCTCCTGATGGGTCTTGTTTAGTGCCTTGCATGGCAGCTCCCGCCATCAGTGTGTGAATGTGTGTTTGAATGTGTGAATGTGGAAATAGTGTCAAAGCGCTTTGAGGTCCTTAAAAAGGTAAAAAAGCGCTATACAAGTATAACCCATTTACCATTTACCTAATTACCGATTCCGATATCAACCGATACTGATATATACAGTCGTGAAATTAACACGTTATTATGCCTAATTTTGTTGTGATGCCCCGCTGGATGCATTTAACAATGTAACCAGGATTTCCAAAATACATCAACTCAAGTTATGGAAAAAAATTACTTGCCATATTTATTATTGAAGTCACAAAGTGCATTATTTTTTTTAACATGCCTCAAAACAGCAGTTTGGAATTTGGGACATGCTCTCCCTGAGAGAGCAAGAGGAAGTTGCGGTTGGGGGGGGGGGGGGGGGGGGGTAGTGGGTAGCGGGGGGGCGGTCATGAAATTATGATAATGGTGTGCCAGGCCATACATACATTTTATATTCAATGCTTAAATCTCTGGAGTCTACATCAACTTTAGAACTATTCCCCATTTCAAAATGTTTTTTTTGTTTGTTTGTTTTCCGCCTTTTTTTGTCAAACAAAACTATGTTTTTTTAGGGCAAACACACAAAATAGGCAAAATCTTCCACCAAAAATTGTTTTCAAAGTGGAATATTTGATGTGACGTAATCGGGGTTGAGGTGGGCGGGTAGAGGGTAGCTGGGGGTGTATATTGTAGCGTCCCGAAAGAGTTAGGGCTGCAAGGGGTTTTGGGTATTTGCTCTGTTGTGTTTATGTTGCGTTACGGTGCGGATGTTCTCCCGAAATGTGTTTGTCCTTCTTGTTTGGTGTGGGTTCACAGTGTGGCGCATATTTGTAACAGTGTTAAAGTTGTTTATACGGCCACCCTAAGTGTGACCTATATGGCTGTTGACCAAGTATGCTTGCATTCACTTGTGTGTGTGAAAGCCGTAGATATTATGGGATTGGGCCGGCACGCAAAGGTAGTGCCTTTAAGGTTTATTGGCGCTCTGTTCTTCTCCCCTACGTTCAAGGAACCTAGGAACTTTCAATATTGGATTAGAATTTCCACAACTGACTGTAATTCTCTTCAATTGCACTATTTTAAAGTTAAAAAAATGTCATTATCAATAACTGTTTGCCCTATCTTGATTCCATTTTCATTTAACATAACTACAAACAAAGAGATCCTCTTCATCATAAATATTACAGATGTCCGATAATGGCTTTTTTGCCGATATTCCGATATTGTCCAACTCCTTTATTACCGATTCCTATATCAACCGATACCGATATATATTCAGTCGTGGAATTAACACATTATTATGCCTAATTTTGTTGTGATGCCCCGCTGGATGCATTAAACAATGTAACAAGGTTTTCCAAAATAAATCAACTCAAATTATGGAAAAAAAATGCCAACATGGCACTGCCATATTTATTATTGAAGTCACAAAGTGCATAATTTTTGTTAACATGCCTCAAAACAGCAGCTTGGAATTTGGGACATGCTCTCCCTGAGAGAGCATGAGGAGGATGAGGTTAGGGGATAGGGGGGGGTGTATATTGTAGCGTGCCGGAAGAGTTAGTGCTGCAATGGGTTCTGGGTATTTGTTCTGTTGTGTTTATGTTGTGTTACGGTGCGGATGTTCTCCCAAAATGTGTTTGTCATTCTTGTTTGGTGTGGGTTCACAGTGTGGCACATATTTATATCAGTGTTAAAGTTGTTTATACGGCCACCCTCAGTGTGACCTGTATGGCTGTTGACAAAGTATGCCTTGCATTCACTTTTGTGTGTGAAAAGCCGTACATATTATGTGATTGGACCGGCACGCAAATGCAGTGTCTTAAAGGCACGCCCCCAATATTGTCTGGGTGGAAATCGGGAGAAATTCAGGAGAATGGTTGCGCCGGGAGATTTTCGGGGAGGGGCACTGAAATACGGGAGTCTCCCGGGAAAATCGTGAGGGTTGGCAAGTATGACTGGGAGACGCAACTGCTCTGTACTTCTCCCTACGTCCGTATGTCACTCCGTACAGCGGTGTTTTAAAAAGTCATACATTTTATTTTTTGTAACAGATACTGATAATTTTCAATATTGCATATCAAAGCATTTATTGGTCTGCCGATATTATCGGACATCTCTAATTACCATAGTATAATGTCCAAGAACTGTAAAGGCAAAATATCAATAACCTATTAAATAATGACAAATGAAAAAAACAGTGCTTTATTTTTTCACACCTACATATTCTTCTGTTGAAATGAATTATTGATTACTTGTCAGATTTAATGTTGCTTTTTGTAGTACGGTGAAAATTGAGTTGTTGCATTAGTAAGAAATGTCACGTCATGTGACACCTTACGAGTCTGTGGTGCGTGCTTGCAGTAGATCTCAGAGGAGGTGCGGCTCAAAGTAATTGTTTCATCAATCATAATGCCAATCTACGCGCACCAGGTGCGGGCATCCATCAGCATCCTTGCACAAGCAACAGATGCATCAGAAATCAGGAAACAGAGCCCCCCCCCCAACAAAAAAAAAGCCCGCCGAAGCAGCAGACAGAGGCCGTCTGTTTGGCAGGCATCCACGCGCTTATGGAAAAGCTCTGATAATGAAGACCATCTTGTCTGGGAGAAGACTTATTATAAGTCGGTGCAGCAGCAACAGCTGAGGCAATTTAACATAGCTTCACAGAGCTGGTGAGTTACACTTTTTTTTAAGTGTCAGAATGGCTGGAAAAAGGGTAACTTATGCTCTGATATGCTTTACTGCAAAACCAAATTTTTTCTCTTTTAAATATATATATATATATATATATATATATATATATATATATATATATATTTTTTTTTTTTTTTTTTTTTTTTTTTAAGTTAAGCCAACACAGATGTTTATCATTTAGAGAAAAACTAATGCAGGCCATTCCAAGATGCTTAGACCAGTGTTTTTCCAACCACTGTGCCGCGGCACACTAGTGCAGTGGTTCTCAACCTTTTTTCAGTGATGTACCCCAAGTGAAAATTTGTTTTAATTCAAGTACCCTCTAATAAGAGCAAAGCATTTTTGGTTAAAAAAAGAGATAAAGAAGTAAAGGGTTGGAATGGGGTGTTAAATCACAACAAATGATTCCCGGGCGCGGCACCGCTGCTGCTCACTGCTCCCCTCAGCTTCCATGGGGTGAACAAGGGGATGGGTCAAATGCAGAGGACAAATTTCGCCACACCTAGTGTGTGTGAGACAATCATTGGTACTTTATTTCATTAAAATATAGCACTATGTCATCAGGTTCTGATTTATTAAATTGTACAACAGTGCAAAATATTGCTCGTTTGCAGCGGTCTTTCTTGAACTATTTGGAAAAAAAGATATAAAAATAACTAAAAACTTGTTGAAAAATAAACAAATCATTCAATTATAAATAAAGATTTCTACACATAGAAGTAATCATCAACTTAAAGTGCCCTCTTTGGGGATTGTAATAGAGAACCATCTGGATTCATGAACTTAGTTCTAAACATTTCTTCAGAAAAAAATAAATCTTTAACATCAATATTTATGGAACATGTCCACAAAAAAACTGCGGGAGGTGTTGATGAACGTGTACCCCGACTTCAACAAGTAAAAAAACTTATTGGAGTGTTAGCATTCAGTGGTCAATTGTACAGAATATGTACTGTACTGTGCAATTTACTAATAAAAATCTCAATCAATCAATCAATCAAAAAAAGCACTTTATATGTAGAAAGGTTTTGTTAAGAAACCATTTTGAGCCTTATCTTATTTAGTTTTTATTTTATATATGTTGATCACATTAACCCTGGCAATGGACCCTCTGTGTATATGTATGTTATATATATATATATATATATATATATATATATATATATATATATATATATATATATATATATATATATATATATATATATATAGTTTTATTTCATTTGTGTTATTTGTACTGCTCACAGAGTGGTAAACATGTTGGATTAAGTTATATACAAACACACACACACATATATACACACATTTATATATATATATATATATATATACATATTTAAAACCTCTTCTCACTACTGCGCTTACCAAAGGCATGCAGTATCCTGCGCTTACCAAAGGCATGCGGTAAAAGTAAGCATGCGCTAATTATTTTAAAACCTCTGCTTACACCGGCACTTACCAAAGGTATGCAGTAAAAAGTTGAGTATGATGTAAGCATGGACCTTAAATCCTACTGAATAGCTCTTAAACTTCTTCCCTTTATGCGATTTCAAATTACCGGTATTGAAATCACCCTCCTCCATGATGACAAGGGAAGTGTCACTCGTGATGTCACAAGTTTGACCAGTAATACTAAGCATGCGCTAATTATTTTCCAAAGCGAGTTTGACCCGGCAGTAATTCAAGGCAGGCGCATATTATATGCCCTGCGGAAATTCAAGGAAATACGGTATATATGGTTTTGTTTCATTTGTGTTATTCGTACTGCTCACAGAGTGGTAAACATGTTGGATTAAATTTGTCAGTATGCTCGGTTATTCTTTTATTTTATTGTGATTTAAAAAAAATCGAGCTGTCAACACTGAATATTGCATTGTTGCATTTCTTTTCACAGTTTATGAACTTACATTCATATGAAGTATTATTCAATAAATATATTCATAAAGGATTTTAGAATTGTTGCTATTTTTAGAAAATTTCACTCACCCCTTGGCATACCTTCAAGTACCGTCAGGGGTATGCGTACCCCCATTTGAGAACTAATGTACCGTGAGGTATTGTCTGGTGTGCCGTGAAAGATTATGTAATTTCACCCAATTGGGTTAAAAATATTTTTTTGAAAACCAGTAACTATAATACGCAAATTTCCCGTTGTTGAGTGTCTGTGCTGTCTACAGATCGAGAGTAACCATGTAATATTCTTCCATATCAGTAGGTTGCTTTGTAGATGTCGGGAACATGGTTTGTCGTGATCAGAATATGCAGACAACAGCAAGAGGCAGCGAACAGGTAAAAAGGTATCTAATGCTTGAACCAAAAATAATCAAAAGGCAAGTGCCGCTAAGAAAAGGCACTGAAGCTTAGGGATGGCTACGCAAAACGAAGCTAAAACCGAACTGGCTGCAAAGTAAACAAAAACGGAATGCTGGACGACAGCAAATACTTACAGAAAGTGGAACAGCAGACAGCATCCACAAAGTACATCCATACATGACGTGACAATCAACAACAAAATAGGAGCGCGAGACAAGAACTAAAACACTCAACACAGGAAAACACCAAAAAACTACAAATAAGTCACGACATGATGTGACAGGTGGTGACAGTACACCTACTTTGAGACAGGAGCTATATTGATGCATGGTTGTTATTAGAGATGTCCGCTAATATCAGACTGCTGATATTAACGGCCAATAAATGCTTTAAAATGTAATATCCGAAATTATCAGTATTGGTTTCAAAATTATCGGTATCTGTTTCAAAAAGTAAAATGTATGACTTTTTTTAAAACGCTGCTGTGTACACGGACATAGGGAGAAGTACAAAGCGCCAATAAACCTTAAAAGCACTGCCTTTGCTAAATATAATAAACTTAGAATTTCATGGCTGCAACACATACCAAAGTAGTTGGGAAAGGGCATGTTCACCACTGTGTTACATCACCTTTTCTTTTAACAACACTCAATAAACATTTGGGAACTGAGGACACTAATTGTTGAAGCTTTGAAAGAGGAATTCTTTCCAGTTCTTGTTTTATGTAGAGTTTCAGTCGTTCAACAGTTCGGGGTCTCCGCTGCCGTATTTTATGCTTCATAATGCGCCACACATTTTCGATGGGAGACAGGTCTGGACTGCAGGCGGGCCTGGAAAGTACCCGCACTCTTTTTTTACGAAGCCACGCTGTTGTAACACGTGCTGAATGTAGCTTGGCATTGTCTTGCTGAAATAAGCAGAGGCCTCCATGAAAAACTTAAATGGCAGCATAAGTTTTTCCAAAATCTGTATGTACCTTTCAGCATTAATGGTGCCTTCACAGATGTGTAAGTTACCTATGCCTTGGACACAAATGCACCCCAATACCATCACATGTGCTGGCTTTTGAACTTTGCATCGATGACAGTCTGGATTGTTCGCTTCCCCTTTGGTCCGGATGACACGATATTGAATATTTCCAAAAACAATTTGAAATGTGGACTCGTCAGACCACAGAACACTATTCCCCTTTGCATCAGTCCATCTTAGATGATCTCGGGCCAAGAGAAGCCGGCGGCGTTTGTGGATGTTGTTGATAAATGGCTTTCGCTTTGAATGGTAGATCTTTAACTTGCACTTACAGATGTAGCAACAAACTGTATTTAGTGACAGTGGTTTTCTGAAGTATTCCTGAGCCCGTGTGGGGATATCCTTTAGAGATTGATGTCGGTTTTTGATACAGTGCCGTCTGAGGGATCAAAGGTCACGGTCATTCAATGTTGGTTTCCGGCCATGCCGCTTACGTGGAGAGATTTCTCCAGATTCTCTGAACCTTTTGAGGATATTATGGACCGTAGATGTTGAAATCCCTAAATTTCTTTGAGAAACGATGTTCTTAAACTGTTTGACTATTTGCTCACGCAGTTGTGGACAAAGGGGTGTACCTCGCCCCATCCTTTCTTGTGCAAGACTGAGCATTTTTTGGGAAGCTGTTTTTATACCCAATCATGGCACTCACCTGTTCCCAGTTAGCCTGCACACCTGTGGGATGTTCCAAATAAGTGTTTGATGAGCATTCCTCAACTTTATCAGTATTTATTGCCACTTTTCCCAACTTCTTTGTCACGTGTTGCTGGCATCAAATTCTAAAGTTAATGATTATTTGCAAAAAAAAAAAAAAATGTTTGTCAGTTTGTACATCAAATATGTTGTCTTTGTAGCATATTCAACTGAATATGGGTTGGAAAGGATTTGCAAATCATTGTATTCCGTTTATATTTACATCTGACACAATTTCCCAACTCATATGGAAACAAGTTTTGTAATTCATATCCAACAATTGCGAGAACAACTTTTTATTGTCCATATCGGCTGCCGAGTTTCATTTTTTAATGTTTTCTGCTGGTGGTGTGCCTCGAGATTTTTTCAATGAAAAAAAATGTGCCTTGGCTCAGAAAAGGTTGAAAACCACTGCCTTAGACCGTAGTTAATGAACAATTAAATGTTTCTTGTATCAAAACATCGACTCGCTTTACTGAAAATGGAACCTGTTCCCTGGCTGCTTGTCACATACATATCAT
Organism: Nerophis ophidion; assembly: GCF_033978795.1. Taxonomy (NCBI): domain Eukaryota; kingdom Metazoa; phylum Chordata; class Actinopteri; order Syngnathiformes; family Syngnathidae; genus Nerophis; species Nerophis ophidion. The sequence goes on from NC_084611.1 coordinate 38,478,456, forward strand.
GTTACAATAGCAGATGTTCATTGAAAAACAAAAGGTTGCACATAATGGCTTCAACACGTGTTCCAGGAGTCCTCTCAGGATTTGTCTGCCCGGAATACTACGCTTTCCAACATTATTTCCGATTTTCTTTCAAGCTGTTGTCAATTCATCCCGGAACGCATTTATGGAGCCAAAGTCCTGGGAATGGAAAGATGGCAATTCTGAATTCAAACAGGAAAATTATGTCTCTGAGGCCGCACAAAGCCCTGGATTTGGAACGGCTATCCGGCGTGACTTGGCAGAAAAACCTCAGCAGATCTTGAAAGACATCAGATAAGCAAAAATTGGAGTCGAGATTTGCTTTTTCTTGAGCTTTTTTGTAACTCCAATACAAGGAAAATAAGAGCGCTCCAATGAACCCCTCTATACAATTAACTGTTGTGTCACAGAAAATCATTGTTATCAACTAGGGGTGTAACGGTACACAAAAACGTAGGTTCAGTACGTACCTCGGTTTAGAGGTCACGGTTCAGTTCATTTTCGGTACAGTAAGAGAACAACTAAATATACATTTGTTGGTTATTTATTTACCAAATTTGTAAACAATGGCATAACATACATATACACACAGGGTCCATTGCCAGGGTTAATGTGGTCAACATATATAAAATAAAAACTAAATAAGATAAGGCTCAGAATGGTTTCTTATCAAAACCTTTCTACATATAAAGTGCTTTTTTTGATTGATTGATTGAGACGTTTATTAGTAGATTGCACAGTACAGTACATATTCCGTACAATTGACCACTAAATGGTAACACCCCAATAAGTTTTTCAACTTGTTTAAGTTGGGGGCCATGTAAATCAACATTAAACTGCCTCCAGTTGTTGCTCAGATTAAATAAATTGACAAAACGTATTTTCTTCTAATTATAAAAAGTGCAACATTAAACAGTTTCAAGTCAACTCCGCCTCAGATAAACTTTTCTCAGACCCCCCCCCCCCGGCTAACTTGGTAGTAAGAGGATATATAGGCTTATTGTTCTTCCACCATAGAGGTGGGTCAAAATCTAGTTTTAATGCAATACAGCAACCCCCCGCGACCCCGAACAGGACAAGCGGTAGAAAATGGATGGATTGGTGGTCTTAAATGTGCTGCTATAAAGCATTTGTTATTGCTTCAGCCCTGCCTGACTGGCCGAGGAGAGGCTGCTTGAATGCGGTGTTTGCACCACGCTCCTCTTTCTCTTCCTTAAAGCGAGCTTGACTTGGGGGTGGTGTCGCTTCAAAAGGGTTAGCATGTTTGACGTGTTGGCAGAAGCATACCCTACAGCTGCTGAACAATGTCGGCAAACCTCCGTCCTCCATTGTTGTATCGCACCGCGCAGCCGAAGTGTTCCCAAAGGGGATATGTTAACGAGGCAGGAGGGTCTTCCAGCTCTGGCTTTTTCATGTTTACCTAGCCCGGTTGCAGCTAGCCTGCCGTGTGCTGTGCCTCGCTCTGCATTGTTTACACAACATGCGGTGCGCTACCTAATATGTGGAAACTCGTTCGGTACACCTTCGAACCGAACCGAAACCCCCGTACCGAAACGGTTCAATACAAATACACGTACTGTTACACCCCTATTATCAACAGATGTGGCTGTAGGCAACCGAGGTCTGTAGTTTTTTTAAAATTAACTAGTAACTGTATATGAAACATCATTAATGGTCATTTACCATGAATTGATTAACGTGGACCATGACTTAAACAAGTAGAAAAACATTTTCGGGTGTTACCATTTAGTGGTCAATTGTACGGAAAATGTACTGTACTTTGCAATCTACTAATAAAAGTCTCAATCAATCAATCAATCAGTACTCTGTATGGTTACTCAGCTGTCAGTGTGTTTCAATTGTTAGTTTTTCTTTTTATGTTATTTATTTTTACCCCATATTTGTTACCACTACTGCACCTTAAGATGGAGTCCTGAATCTCATTGTATGCAAATATAATGACAATAAAGTCCATTTTATTCTATTAAACTTGCTGTTGTTTACAATGACCTCATCATTGACCAAGCAGTTTGCTCCTTACTGCCGTAACAACATTGGTTTTGTTATTGAAGTTGAAAAAAATTTAGCTGTTCACATTTGACAAATAACAGCTTCTCTCCAATTAGGTATTATAACTGGTGTAGGCTTGAATGGTTTTACGAATTAAAAACACTGTTCTAATTAACTATTATTGTTGCGTGTGTGTTGAATTTACAAAACATTTAAAAAAAGTTAAAGTAGCAATGATTGTCACACACACACTAGGTGTGGTGAGATTATTCTCTGCATTTGACCCACCACCCTCACCCCAAGTGACTAGTCCAATGCCGGAGGGGGTAAATACAAGTAAATAAAAGGTTAGGGTGTAAGGATGAAACTAGGGCTGTCAAACGATTAAAATATTTTATTGTGATTAAACGCATTTTGTTCATTGTTAAATGAATCGCAATATTCACAGATAGATATACTTTTTCATCATTAATAAGTATACCCTAGACCAGTGGACTCCAACCTTTTTGTAGCTGCTGACCGGTCAACGCTTGATAATTTGTCCCGCGGACCGGGGTTTATATTTTTTTGTCATGACAAAGGGAGGTTTTTTGGGTTGGTGCACTAATTGTAAGTGTATCTTGTGTTTTTTTTTATGTTGATTTAATAAAAAAATGGAAAAAATGATAATAATATTATTTAAAAAAAAAATGTGTTATTTTTTTTGTCATGAAAAAGGGAGGTTTTTGGGGTTGGTGCACCAATTGTAAGTGTATCTTTTGTTTTTTTATGTTGATTTAATAAAAATAATTAAAATAATAATAATAATAAAAAAAAATTCTAATAATTTTTTTTGTCATGAAAAAGGGAGGTTTTTTGGGTTGGTGCACTAATTGTAAGTGTATATTGTGTTTTTTGTGTGGATTTAAATAAAATTTAAAAAATAATAATAAAAAATTATTCTGTGGCCCGTTACCAATCGAGCCGCGGCCCGGTATCGGTTGGGGACCACTGCCATAGACAGATAATGTTCAGGGGAGCGGCTTCATATTGCTGCATGACAATGTTTTAACCTTCTCTAATAATTAATAACATGTAATATTGCGCCTGTTAAATAGAGATGTCCGATAATATCAGACTGACGATATTATCGGACGATTAATGCTTTAAGAAGTAATGTCGGAAATTATTGGTTTCTAAAAGTAAAATTTATGACTTTTTAAAATGCCATTGTATGGAGTGGTACACGGACGTAGGGAGAAGTATAGAGCAGTTGTGTCTCCCAGTCATACTTGCCAACCCTCCTGAATTTCAGTGCCCCTCCAGGAAATTTCCCGGGGCAACCATTCTCCAGAATTTCTCCCGATTTCCACTCAGACAACTATATTGGGGGCATGCCTTAAAGGCACTACATTTGCTTGCCGGCCCAATCACATAATATCTACGGCTTTTCACACACACACAAGTGAATGCATACTTGGTCAACAGTCATACAGGTGGCTGTAAAAACAACGTTAACACTGTTACAAACATGCGCCACACTGTGAACCCACACCAAACAAGAATGACAAACACTTTTGGGGAGAATATCTGCACCGTAACACAACATAAACACAACAGAACAAATACCCAGAATCCCTTGCAGCACTAACTCTTCCGGGATGCTACAATATACACCCCCCAAGCCCGCCCACCTCAACCTCCTCATGGTCTTTCAGGGAGAGCATGTCCCAAATTCCAAGCGGCTGTTTTGAGGCATGTTAAAAAAAATACTGCACTTTGTGACTTTAATATTAAATATGGCAGTGCCATGTTGGCATTTTTTTTTTCCATAACTTTAGTTGATTTATTTTGGAAAACGTTGTTACATTGTTTAATGCATCCAGCGGGACATCACAACAAAATTAGGCATAATAATGTGTTAATTCCACGACTGTATATATCGGTATCGGTTGATATCCAAATTGGTAATTAAGAGTTGGACAATATCGGAATATCGGCTAATGACAAAAAATACATTATCGGACATCTCATCATTCTGTAATTGAGGACTCGACTAGAACATGTTATAAGATAATTTAAACAATATTTCATCCAGCCAGATGTACTACCATTTCTTTAGGTGAAAAGATCAAAGAATAACGTTACAAAACATCTCTGACAAAGCATGATCATAACATATTTTTTTTTTGTCAACGTCAGGGTTTCCCCTAAATTGCCCAAAAACCTGTGGTCTATATGACATCATCGCATGATTTGCTATGATGCATATATTCTTTAAAAAGGCACAAAAAAAAACAAAAAAGTGAATATACATCTAAAACCAATCTTTTAAGTATAGTATTAACATATATATTACATACCAAGATATTACATACATAAAAAATTAAATAAAATCATTTTGTTCTATTTTTAAATTGATGCTGCTTATTGTACATAGTACTTTGTTCAGAACGACAGGCAACAAATCGAGCATCTATTTTTGGTGTTATTGGCAACTTAAGAGACTCTGGTTGGATTCTGTTGCGCCATGTACATAAAAAAAAAAAGCGAGCAGCAGAGAGCCTGACATCACACTTGCTTTGCGTTGCTGGGAGCCTTTTTCTCATTAAAAACCGCCAGCGTCATCTTAAATTGTGAAGATTGCTTTCCGGTGGTCTGTATTTCTCCCTACGTCCGTGTACCACTCCGTACAGCGGCGTTTTAAAAAGTCATAAATATTACTTTTTGAAACCGATACCGATAATTTCAGATATTACATTTTAAAGCATTTATCGGCCAATAATATCGGCAGTCCGATATTATCGGACATCTATAATGATATTACTTTATTTTGTTAGGTGTGGCGGCTAATATGAAGCCCGTAAATTAAAGAGAAACCCTTAGATGTATAGCGTAACGCTTTTATTTTGAAGCCGAAAAAGTGGGTTATTGGTTTGATAAAGTGTCTTGACATGTTATGATGTCAGATCGACTTTTTGCAATAAAAAAAAAAGGCTCCTTTCGACACCCTGTTGACTGTCTTTCATTTCTGTGGCGCTTTTATGCCATCCATCCATCCATCCATTTTCTACCGCTTGTCTTTTTCGGGACGGAAGGCGGGGTAAACCTTGGACAAGTCGCAACCTCCTCCCAGGGCCAACACAGATAGACAGAAAACATTCACACTCACATTCACACACTTGGGACCATTTTTAGTGTTGCCAATCAACTTATCCCTAGGTGCATGTCTTTGGAGGTGGCAGGAAGCCGGAGTACCCGGAAAGAACCCACGCCGTCACGGGGGAGAACATGCAAACTCCACACGGAAAGATCCCGAGTCTGGGATTGAACCTAGGACTATTCAGGACCTTCGTATTGTGAGGCACATGCACACTTTTATGTCGTCTTACTTACTAAATCAGTCACAGTAGCAATCTAAATGTCACAGAGGTGAAGCACCATCCACCTCTAGAACGACGCGCACAGCAGATATTTGCTGCAGGGACATCACCTCTTATCACAGTGAAAAATAGTCCTTTCCTGTCAGGAGAACAACTTGCCATGGCTTTAAACCTGATATTCCCATAAAGTAGCCTTTCCTTTGTCCATTTCTTATTGCTCGTGGCAAAGTTCCCTGCTACGGCACGGCTCTAGGGTCAAAAAGAAAGTCCATCCATCCATCCATCTTCTTCCGCTTATCCAAGGTCGCGGGGGCAGCAGCCTAAGGAGGGAAGCCCAGACTTCCCTCTCCCCAGCCACTTCGTCCAAGGGGGATCCCGAGGTGTGCCCAGGCCAGCCGGGAGAGATATTTTCCCAACGTGTCCTGGGTCTTCCCCATGGCGTCCTACCGGTTGGTCATGCCCTAAACACCTCCCTAGGAACTGTCCAGAAGCCCGAACCACCTCATCTGTCTCTTCTCCATGTGGAACAGCAGCGGCTCTACTTCGTGCTCCCCCCGGATGGCAGAACTTCTCACCCTATCTCTAAGAGAGAGCCCCGCCACCCAGCGGAGGAAACTCATTTGGGTTGCTTGTACCCGTGATCTTTCCCTTTCAGTCATAATTCAGAGCTCATGACCATAGGTGAGGATGGGAACGTTGTCACACATGGACTTGGTTTTGTTTTGCTTCTTCCACGCAAAGGATGATTGGCACGAACCAGACAAGAGTGTAAGTACATATTTGTTTATTTAAACACTATGATAAAAAATAAACAAACTAAGGGCGATCACAAGGAGGTACAAAACATGGCTACAAAAATACAAACAGGAAAACAAAAACACTTGCACGATGGCATGAATGAACTATGGACATAAACAAAAACCAATAAACTATGAACTATAAACAACAACTTACATGACATGGAACTATGGACAAGGGCATGAAGGAGATGCAGCAAGGGTAGCGGGTGTGCGTGAAGGCATGAAGGCAAGCACATGCAAAGTTCCCAGACTGATGGACAGAAAGTAAAATCCTTAAATACTGGCTGTGGTAATTAGTAACAGGTGAGAGGGGCTGAGAATCAGGGCGTGACTAGGGGGACCAGGTGGAAACTAATAGGTTGGCATGGAAACAAACAAAAGCAGGAAGTGCAAACGCAAGAAGAGTACAGAAAACAAAACAAATCATGATCAAACATGAAACCAGATTAACAGGCATGACAAACGTAGATCGACCGGTAAATTGAGAGCTTCGCCTTCTGGCTCGGCTCCTTCTTCACCCCAACACATCAATGCAGCGTCCGCATTACTGAAGACGCCGCACCGATCCGCCTGTCGATCTCGCGATCCACTCTTCCCTCACTCGTGAACAAGACTCCGAGGTACTTGAACTCCTCCACTTGGGGTAGGGTCTCCTTCCCAACCCGGAGATAGCACTCCACCCTTTTCTGGGCGAGAACCATGGACTCGGACTTGGAGGTGCTGATTCTCATCCCAGTCGCTTCACACTCAGCTGCGAACCGATCCAGTGAGAGCTGAAGATCCTGGCCGGATGAAGCCATCAGGACCACATCATCTGCAAAAAGCAGAGACCTAATCCTGCAGCCACCAAACCGGAACCCCTCAAAGCCCTGACTGCCCCTAGAAATTCTGTCCACAAAAGTTATGAACAGAATCGGAGACAAAGGGCACCCTTGGCGGAGTCCAACCCTCACTGGAAATGTGTCTGACTTACTGCCGGCAATGCGGACCAAGCTCTGACACTGATCGTACAGGGAGCGGACTGACACAATCAGACAGTCCAATACCCCATACTCTCTGAGCACTACCCACAGGACTTCCCGAGGGACACGGTCGAAAGCCTTCCCCAGGTCCACAAAGCACATGTAGACTGGTTGGGCAAACTCCCATGCACCCTCAAGGACCCTGCCGAGAGTATAGGAAGTAAAGGAAGTGTTCACGTAAATCGCCCCTTATTGAAATTTATGGTTAACGCGTTATCGCTATAACTTTGACAACCTTAGTTAAAACACTAACAGTCGTCAATATTTTTTTAAAAAGGGTTTACAAAGGTGAACGACAAAGAAAAAACAAAAGTGAAGGTTGTGTAAGTAGTCGACAAGTGTTTGGAAAGCACTGTCGGCTGGGGAGTCTCGCGCTGATATCATAACTCTGCCTTTGCCATGACACAACACAGACAACCCCGGCGGACGCACAGCTGATTACCGGCAGCCCTACTGGACACACATACCAGACACACACACAAACACACGCACACACTGGTCTGTTATGCTGGTTGCACGCTGAAAGTGGAGCGAGGTAGCGATTGCAGACAGACGTTAGCAAATGAAATCCCAGAGGGCAGCCAAAGGCTGTGTGGGAACATCATGCCGACAACACTCATGTACAAGGTAATTCAAAAACACACACACACAGCAATCCCGTGTAAAGACGATTATACAGTATACCGTATTTATTCATCTAGTAAACTGGGGTGTTTTTGCACTTTACTGCAGAGAGGCCAAGGTCTTTTAGGGGTACAGCATTTATCAGAGTAGAGACTAGTGTGTGTGGGCGCCAGAGTAAGGCATAACCTGATTTGTGACTGAATTTAGATGGAAGGGCATACATAAAGTACTACAAAATTGCCAAGAATAGAAAAGAAAAAGATTAAGAGTTCTGGAAGGATAATAGTAGATATGTAAAAAAAAAAAAGATAAAATTGATGATCATTTACCAATTCCCCATACCGTAGTGCAGGGATTCTCCATCTTTTTTCAGTGATGTACCCCCTGTGAATTTTTTTTTAATTCAAGTACCCCCTAATCAGAACAAAACATTTTTGGTTGAAAAAAAGAGATAAAGAAGTAAAATACAGCACTATGTCATCAGTTTCTGATTTTTTAAATTGTATAACAGTGCAAAATATTCCTCATTTGTAGTGGTCTTTCTTGAACTATTTGGGAAAAATATATAAAAATAACTAAAAACTTGTTGAAAAATAAACAAATGATTCAATTATAAATAAAGATTTCTACACATAGAAGTAATCATCAACTTAAAATGACCTCTTTGGGGATTGTTATAGAGATGCATCTGGATTCATGAACTTAATTCTAAACATTTCTTCACAAAAAATAAATCATTAACATCAATATTTATGGAACATGTCCACAAAAAAATCTAGCTGTCAACACTGAATATTGCACTGTTGCATTTCTTTTTACACTTTATGAACTTACATTCATATTTTGTTGAAGTATTATTCAATAAATATATATATAAAGGATTTTTGAATTGTTGATATTTTTTAAAGATTTTCAGAAAATCTCACGTACCCCTTGGCATTCCTTCAAGTATCCCCAGGGGTACGCTTACCCCCATTTGAGAAGCACCGCCGTAGTGGATGTATACATCCCAAGACGTGGATATGCAATTATTAAAGAAAATAAATTTAAATTATTATCAGATAGAAAAATTTATTGAGGAAAAGTATTCAGAATATGTCAAAATATACATAGAAAAAACTTGAATCAATCAATCAATGTTTACTTGTATAGCCCTAAAAAAGTGGTTCTTAACCTAGAATAGAATAGAATAGAGTTTTATTGTCATTATTGCAATGAACAGGTTCAAAGAACAACAAAATTGGAGCAGCTCCTCCCAAGGTGCATATACAATATGGTAGTATAAATTAAAAAAAAATAATAAATAAATAAAAAATAAATTAAAAAAAAAAAGATAGAGATGACAGATGTATCATACATAAAACATTATTTCACATTGTAGTCCAAAAAAATAGAAAAACATTTAAACATTACACATGAGGACATGATGGACATATGGACACTCAGTGCCTGTTTAGTGCTACTATGGCTCTTGGGTAAAAGCTATTTTTTAGTCTATTGGGGCTCGCTTTTAGCACCCTGTAGCGTCTGCCTGAGGGTAGCAGTTCCAGGTGGCTGTGCCCGGGGTGGAATGGGTCTTTCAGGATGCTCTGTGCTTTCCTGAGACAGCGGGAGCTGTACAGGTCAGCCAGGGGGGGGAGGGGGCATCCGATTAACTTCTGGGCGGTCTTTATGACTCTCTGGAGCGCCGTTCTCTCTGCGGCCGTGCAGCTGCTGAACCACACGCAGATGCAGTAGGTCAGGATGCTCTCAATGGAGCACCGGTAGAAGGACACCAGCAGTTCCTGTGAGAGGTGGTTGTTCCTGAGTATTCTCAGGAAGTGCAGTCGCTGGTGTGCCTTCTTGATGGTAGCCGTGGTGTTGGTGCTCCAGGATAGGTCGTTGGCCAGGTGGACTCCCAGGGAGCGGAAGTCGGAGACCCTCTCCACACAGTCACCACTGATGATCAGGGGCAGGATGTCCGTTTTTTTCCTCCTGAAGTCTATGACCAGCTCCTTGGTCTTGGAGGTGTTCAGGGCCAGGTTGTTGACTTTGCACCAATCCGACAGCTTCTCCACCTCATCCCGATATGCAGCCTCGTCTCCCTCCGAGATGAGCCCCACTACGGTGGTGTCATCCGCAAATTTGATGATGGAGTTGCTGGAGTGGGCAGGTGTGCAGTCGTATGTGTAGATGGAGTAGAGAAGGGGGATCAGCACGCAGCCTTGTGGAGAGCCGGTACTGAGGTGTAGGCTTGATGACATGTGGCGACCCAACTGCACCCTCTGGGGGCGGTTGGATAAGAAGTCCTTAATCCACATGCAGATGGAGTTCGAGAGACCCAGGTCTGACAGTTTGGACACCAGTCTATCAGGAATAATGGTGTTAAATGCCGAGCTATAATCCACAAAAAGCAGCCGCACGTAGCTTCCCCCCGTCTCCAGGTGACCCAGGGAGGAGTGTAGGGCTGTGGCGATGGCGTCCTCTGTGGACCTGTTGGCTCTGTAGGCAAACTGGTGTGGGTCGAGCTCGGGAGGGAGGACTGAGGTGATATGGGTCCGTACCAGCTTCTCGAAGCACTTCATAGCTATAGGTGTAAGTGCAACTGGACGGTAGTCATTCAGACATCTGACAGAGTTCTTCTTCGGCACCGGGATTATTGTGGAGGTCTTCAGGCATGATGGGATGACGGCCTGGGAGAGGGACTGGGTGAAGATCTTCGTAAATACTCCGGCCAGCTGGTCTGCACAGTCTCTTAGTACCTGTCCCGGGACTCCATCTGGGCCCGTAGCCTTCCTAGGGTTCACTGCCTTCAGCGTGCGTCTCACCTCATGCTCCTCCAGTATAAGGGTGCAGCTGCTGTGGGTGTTGGGTGGAACTGTTGTGACGGCTGCAGGTGTTTTTCTCTCAAATCGGGCGAAGAAGCTGTTTAACTCCCCCGCTCGAGAGGCGTCGCCGTCAGCCGAAGGGTTACTGGGTCTGAAGTTGGTCATGTCTTTTATTCCTTTCCATACCTCCTTGGTGTTGTTGCTCTGCAGGTGGGCTTCCATTTTCCTCCTATGTTCGGCTTTTGCCTCTCTGATGCCTCTCTTCAGATTGGCTCTGGCAGCACTGTAGAGTGCCAGGTCCTGCGCTTTGAAGGCACTGTCTCTCTCTTTGAGTAAGCCCTGGACTGTTTTTGTCATCCAGGGCTTCCTGTTGGGGTAGACTCGGATGCGCTTGTCCACTGTGACAGTGTCTATGCAGTGTTTGATGTACCCCAGGACTGCTTCTGTGTACTGCTCCAAGTCTGGGTTTTCAAAAACTGACCAGTCTGTTGTATCAAAGCAGTCCTGCAGCTGTTCCATGGCTCCCTCCGGCCATGTTTTGACCGTTTTGGTTGTGATAGGAGCACTTTTTCTTATTGGTGTGTAAGCTGGCAAAAGGAGCAGGGATATGTGGTCAGACTTGCCTAATTGGGGAAGTTGTTTGGCTCTATATCCTTTTTTTATGTTGGAATAGACTTTGTCCAGTGTGTTAGCTCCCCTCGTAGCACACTTCACATGCTGGTGAAGTTTGGGGAGCACTTTTTTCAGGTCGACATGATTAAAGTCCCCCGCTATGATGTGGATGCCGTCGGGATATTTGTTCTGTTGTGCACTGATTGTATCGTGCAACAGAGCTAGCGCCGTGCTAGCGTTAGCATCGGGAGCTATATACACGTTTGTGATCAGGACAGCAGAGTGCTCCCTGGCTAGATGGAAGGGTCGGCATTTAACTGTAAAATATTCCAGATCTTGGGAACAGTGGCTGTTAACTACCTTTGAATCAGAAGTCCACTTGTTGTTTAGGTAGGTTAGCAGTCCACCCCCACGCCGCTTGCCGGAAGACACTGCGTTTCTGTCCTGTCTGTGTGCTGTGTGACCGGTTAGCTCCATGCTAGCGTCGGGTATTGAGGACGTTAGCCAGGTTTCCGTAAACAATAGGGCGCAGCTGTCCATCACAGTGTTTTGTGCTACACGGAGCCTCACCTCGTCCATCTTGTCCTCTTCACCATGAGGAGCGAGCGACCTCGCATTAGCCAGGAATAGACTTGGTATCGGTGGTCTGTTTGGGTTCATTTTTAGTCTGGCTAACACGCCGCCCCTTCGGCCACGGCGTCTTCGCCTCCGCCTCCCCCTCGCCGGGCACAGTAGCCATGGAGCTCCAGGGCTACGTGCTAACTCCTCTGGGATGTTGTGTCGGCTTGTAAAATCCACCGAAATAGTCTGCTCAGACCGCAATCCAATCTCCAACAAATCGTTTCGGCTGTACATAACCTTCGCCCAGCAATTTGCTGACTGGGCTAGTAATAAACTATATAAAAACAATAAAAACAATGCACCTAAGGGGAGAGCCTGAAACGTCGCGTCCATGCGCGCCGCCATTTTCTTAACCTGGGTTCGATCGTACCCTAGGGGTTCGATGAGTCGGCCTCAGGGGTTCGGTGAAGGTCAAAACACACCCGACTCATCGTGTAAATAAAAACTTCTCCCTATCGGCGTATTACGGATACGGAAACAGCAGAAGTCACACTGATTTGCAGGTGTGTACTTTGTTGTGAGTTTATGCACTGTGTTGGTTTTGTTCTTTGATCAAGATGATGTTCATGCATGGTTCATTTTGTGCACCAGTAAAAAAACATGGTAACACTTAAGTATGGAGAACATATTCACCATTAATTAGTTGCTTATTAACATGCAAATTAGTAACATATTGGCTCTTAACTAGTCATTATTAAGTACTTATTAATGCCTTATTCGGCATGGCCTTATTTAAACCATAACCCTCTAACCCTGGCCTTAAACCTAACCCTTTTAAATTAAGTCTTTGTTTCTTACAATATGTTCCCCATATTAAAGTGTTACCAAAAACATATAACTTTGTCTTGAATTTGAAAAAAAAAACTAAAACATATTATTTTTCACTAAAGAAGGGTTCGGTGAATGTGCTTATGAAACTGGTGGGGTTCAGTACCTCCAACAAGGTTAAGAACCACTGCCCTAAAAACAAAGTAGGAGCTTCAGCAATTATTCCACAAGAAAACCTCATTTTGAATAAAATAATTTGTGAAAAGTTATGGTTTTTACAGGGGGAATTAATAGCAATCTACAGGGTAGTTCATTGAACAGAGGAATATAAAGCAAGTAAAGCTGTGTTCTCGGACTGCAGCAGTTCATTAATCACAATGATGAACAGAACATAGCTTCAGAAACAACACAGTTTAATGGCCAACCGCCATTAAAATAAAGAAGAAGGCAGGTCTTGGCGTCTCAAACTATCTTTCACACAAAACAGCGCAGACATTTAAAGCCCACTCAGCATTCTCCTGCTTGCTAAAAAAAAGGCAACCACCCAGTTTATATTCACGGTTTCTCCTTGAGTTTCCTCGTTTTATAGCTATTAGAAGTCTATTATTGTTCTGTATTTGTTGCAGAGTTGTGTAACATTTATTTGCCTCTTCTGTTGGCCAGTTTACACTTGACAGACTCTGTTAGTTTCTATGAGTGTCAGTTACAGACTTGTAAAAATATATTTAGACCCCCTAAAGCAGTGTTTCTCAAAACTTTAAATGTCAAGATAGATCCTCAACTCTAAATGGAACCAAATGGACCCAACGCTGTCACAGTTACAGACTGTGTAAGGGTCAAATTAGGCTGCCCTTTTGGAACCCACAGAGTCCCTGGAATCCTCTTTGAGTACCATAATAAAACAGTGTTCAATAAACAGTGGCCACAGTGGAGGGAGAGCCGTGAGAAGTGAGGACACGAGTCATAAGGTAAAAATCAACGTTAAAACAGGCCAAAACAATGTTAAAGAGGCCAATTTTTTTTCCCAAGGCCTCATGACCCTAAAGTCTCACTGGTGTCTATTTCCGAAACTTGGCAGCCCTGCTTCAGGATAGGTTTGCCTGTTTGCTGAAGGAAAAACAAAACCATCTAACTTACAGCTCTCGCAATAAAAGATTACAGTTGGTACAAAATGCGGCTGCTAGACTTTGGACGAGAACAAGAAAGTTTGATCATATTTGGCCTATACTGTATATACCTTTATATACGTATATAGCTATATATATACCTATACTGGCTGGGGGGGGGGGCACAGGTCCGGTGGCCATGGATGAAGTGCTGGCTCTCCAGAGTCGGGACCCGGGGATGGACCGCTCGACTGTGCATCGGTTGGGGACATTACTGCGCTACTGACCTGTGTCCACTTGGGATGGTCTCCTGCTGACCCCACCATGGACTGGACTCTCACTATTATGCTGGATCAGCTATGGACTGGACTTCCACATTATTATGTTAGACCCACTCGACGTCCATTGCATCTGGTCTCCCCTAGAGAAGGGTGCGGGGGGACCGCAGATCCAAGGTTTCTCATGGTCATTCACATTGACGTCCCACTGGGTTGTGAGTTTTTCCTTGCCTTTTTGTGGGCTCTGAACCGAGGATGTCGTTGTGGCTTGTGCAGCCTTTTGAAACACTTGTGATTTAGGGCAATATAAATACTCATTGATTGATTTTTAAAGATGTGTAGATAAGCCTATTTTTTACTCAAAGCTGTCCTCTATGATGTCCTGGGTTTTCCTTTATGACATATAGAAGGAAATCTTGCCCCAAGTGGAGGGGTTCAAGTACCTGGGAGTCTTGCTGACGAGTGTGGTAAGAGTGGATGGTGAGATCGACAGGCAGATCGTTGCGGCGTCTTCAGTAATGCGGACGCTGTATCGATCCGTTGTGGTGAAGAAGGAGCTGAGCCGGAAGGCAAAGCTCTCAACTTACCGGTCGATCTACGTTCCCTATGGTCATGAGCTTTGGGTCATGACCGAAAGAAGCAATTTCAAAAACTTGCCGTAGATGGCCTTCCGTTGTTTCATTAGACAATATTGGCAAACTCTCCCTGGACCAGAAGCTAATCACAGCGGCACCAGGCACCAAAACACAAATGTCTTTCACGCCAGGCTTTGCATAATCCACATATGATTTGTGCACCAGAGCAGACCAGACAGAATGATGATGATGATGAGGACGGCGGTGCAGACACTGACCACCGAGTCCTGGACTGAGAAAAAACTAGTGCCTGGCCCAAGTTGAGTCTCGCACAGAACGCTGCTCTGGCTTCCAGCTACTTTAAGGATAACAAGCTTTGAAGCTCTGGCTTGCACTTGGTGTGTGTGTGTGTGTGTGTGTGTGTGTGTGTGTGTGTGTGTGTGTGTGTGTGTGTGTGTGTGTGTGTGTGTGTGTGTGTGTGTGCGCGCGCATGTGTGCGTTTAGCAAGGGTCTTATGTGAGAACCAACATGCCAGAACTAATGCTTGGCCCCTATTTAGGTACAGCTTTCACAACCGCATTCTAAAACACATGGAGGTGCATAAAGAGAGAGCAGGGAGCATTGAGGACACAAAAGCCGCACAATACACCGAGTGTTTACGTGTGCTACGGTTGCAAGAGACTGCGTACCTGATCTGTCGGTCAGCACTCTCCACGCAGATGTGCTGAGAAGGAACTTGCTTCCACCGCTCGGCTTCTTTCACCATGGCCTCAGCGTCCATCAAGCCAAAACCATACAGGTGACTGACTGTTAGACACACACACACGCACACGCACACGCAGACACACACACACACACACACACTGTATGACAAATGTGAAATATACAGTATGTACTACAGACCCTTGGTTATACATCAGTCTGCTGGGAAATAAGAACAAAATAACAAACCCTTACGGCAGGGGCGTCCAAAGTGCGGCCCGCAGGTAATTTTTAACGGCCCCACGGCACATTTAAAAAATACGATTGAAAAATGTTTAAAAGGTAAAAAGTGATATACAGGAGCAAACGGGTGAAATGTAACAATAAAATGTTGCAATGTTGACTCTAATAACACCAAGCTGCCATGCAGGCTGTTTCATTCTTTAAAAAATAATAATGAATCAAAATCAATGTCATTATGAATTATTGACCTATTCAAGGCTCCAATTACGTCACGTTAAATTTCCCACTTTGAGATATTTTTTGGGGAAAATGTTGCATATTTTGTGTTTGCCATATAAAAAACTGAGCTGTTTTTTTAAAGAAGGGCCTAAAATGAACAATCAAAAAACATAAACAACAATAAAACTTATAATTGACGGATGGATCTGAAGTTGATCGTGAGATTATTGTGTTGAAAGTAAACAGCAATAAAAATGTATATATTATTTTCTAACACTTTAATGAGTAGGACCCTTTTGGATCCCCAATAATTTTAGTGTGATTTGTTTTTAAATGTCATTGCTCAAAAAATAATAATGAATTAAAATCAATGGTGTTATGAGTTATTGACCTTTTTAATGATCCAATTATTATAAAATCTCAAATATTCCACTTAAAAAAATTATTGGGTGAAAATATTGTATATTTTGTGATTTTTCCATGAAAAAACTTTTTTTTTTTTGAGACAAAAAGAGCATACAACTTAAATCTTTAAAATCATTATATTGACTGATAGACCTAATGTAGATCTAGAGATTTAAAACTTGAATAATAATAAAAAGACCTCTATGAAGAAGACAGAACATGGACCCAGATTTACCTCGCCCGGACGCGGGTCACCGGGGCCCCCCTC
This sequence comes from Nerophis ophidion, assembly GCF_033978795.1. Taxonomy (NCBI): domain Eukaryota; kingdom Metazoa; phylum Chordata; class Actinopteri; order Syngnathiformes; family Syngnathidae; genus Nerophis; species Nerophis ophidion. Next base: position 38,494,896 of record NC_084611.1, read on the forward strand.
TGGAGCCAGGCCCAGAGGTGGGGCACGATGGCGAGCGCCTGTTCCCATGGGGCCCGGCCGGGCACAGCCCGAAGAGGCAACGTGGGTCCCCCCTCAAATGGGCTCACCACCCATAGCAGGGGCCATAAAGGTCGGGTGCAATGTGAGCTGGGCGGCAACCGAAGGCAGGGCACTTGGCGGTCCGATCCTCGGCTACAGAAGCTAGCTCTTGGGACGTGGAACGTCACCTCACTGGGGGAGAAAGAGCCTGAGCTAGTGCGCGAAGTGGAGAAGTTCCGGCTGAATATAGTCGGACTCACTTCGACGCACAGCAAGGGCTCTGGAACCACTTCTCTCGAGAGGGACTGGACTCTCTTCCACTCTGGCGTTGCCGACAGTGAGAGGCGACGGGCTGGGGTGGCAATTCTGGTTGCCCGCCGGCTTAAAGCTTGCACGTTGGAGTTCAACCCAGTGGATGAAAGGGTAGCCTCCCTCCGCCTTCGGGTGGGGGGACGGGTCCTGACTGTTGTTTGTGCTTACGCACCAAACAGCAGTTCAGAGTACCCACCCTTTTTGGGTACACTCGAGGGAGTACTGGAAAGTGCTCCCCCGGGTGATTCCCTTGTCCTACTAGGGGACTTCAACGCTCATGTTGGCAACGACAGTGAAACCTGGAGAGGCGTGATTGGGAAGAATGGCCGCCCGGATCTGAACCCGAGTGGTGTTTTGTTAGTGGACTTTTGGGCTTGTCACAGTTTGTCCATTACAAACACCATGTTCAAACATAAGGGTGTCCATATGTGCACTTGGCACCAGGACACCCTAGGCCGCAGTTCCATGATCGACTTTGTAGTTGTGTCATCGGATTTGCGGCCTTATGTTTTGGACACTCGGGTGAAGAGAGGGGCGGAGCTTTCTACCGATCACCACCTGGTGGTGAGTTGGCTGCGATGGTGGGGGAGGATGCCGGACAGACCTGGCAGGCCCAAACGCATTGTGAGGGTCTGCTGGGAACGTCTGGCAGAGTCTCCTGTCAGAGAAAGTTTCAATTCCCACCTCCGGAAGAACTTCGAACATGTCACGAGGGAGGTGCTGGACATTGAGTCCGAGTGGACCATGTTCCGCACCTCTATTGTCGAGGCGGCTGATCGGAGCTGTGGCCGCAAGGTAGTTGGTACCTGTCGGGGCGGCAATCCTAAAACCCCTTGGTGGACACCAGCGGTGAGGGATGCCGTCAAGCTGAAGAAGGAGTCCTATCGGGTCCTTTTGGCTCATAGGACTCCGGAGGCAGTGGACAGGTACCAACAGGCCAAGCGGCTTCAGCGGTCGCTAAGGCAAAAACTCGGACATGGGAGGAGTTCGTAGAAGCCATGGAAAACGACTTCCGGATTGCTTCGAAGCGATTCTGGACCACCGTCCGCCGCCTCAGGAAGGGGAAGCAGTGCACTATCAACACCGTGTATGGTGCGGATGGGGTTCTGCTGACCTCAACTGCGGATGTTGTGGATAGGTGGAAGGAATACTTCGAAGACCTCCTCAATCCCACCAATACGTCTTCCTATGAGGAAGCAGTGCCTGGGGAATCTGTGGTTGACTCTCCTATTTCTGGGGCTGAGGTCGCTGAGGTAGTTAAAAAGCTCCTCGGTGGCAAGGCCCCGGGGGTAGACGAGATCCGCCCGGAGTTCCTTAAGGCTCTGGATGCTGTGGGGCTGTCTTGGTTGACAAGACTCTGCAGCATCGCGTGGGCATCGGGGGCGGTACCTCTGGATTGGCAGACCGGGGTGGTGGTTCCCCTCTTAAAGAACGGGGACCGGAGGGTGTGTTCCAACTATCGTGGGATCACACTCCTCAGCCTTCCCGGTAAGGTTTATTCAGGTGTACTGGAGAGGAGGCTACGCTGGATAGTCGAACCTCAGATTCAGGAGGAACAGTGTGGTTTTCGTCCTGGTCGTGGAACTGTGGACCAGCTCTATACTCCCCGCAGGGTTCTTATGTTGAGGGTGCATGGGAGTTTGCCCAACCAGTCTACATGTGCTTTGTGGACTTGGAGAAGGCATTCGACCGTGTCCCTCGGGAAGTCCTGTGGGGAGTGCTCAGAGAGTATGGGGTATCGGACTGTCTTGTTGTGGCGGTCCGCTCCCTGTACGATCAGTGCCAGAGCTTGGTCCGCATTGCCGGCAGTAAGTCGAACACATTTCCAGTGAGGGTTGGACTCCGCCAAGGCTGTCCTTTGTCACCGATTCTGTTCCTAACTTTTATGGACAGAATTTCTAGGCGCAGTCAAGGCGTTGAGGGGTCCCGGTTTGGTGACTGCAGGATTAGGTCTCTGCTTTTTGCAGATGATGTGGTCTTGATGGCTTCATTTGACCGGGATCTTCAGCTCTCACTGGATCGGTTTGCAGCAGAGTGTGAAGCGACCGGAATGAGAATCAGCACCTCCAAGTCCGAGTCCATGGTTCTCGCCCGGAAAAGGGTGGAATGCCATCTTCGGGTTGGGGAGGAGACCCTGCCCCAAGTGGAGGAGTTCAAGTACCTAGGAGTCTTTTTTCACGAGTGAGGGAAGAGTGGATCGTGAGATCGACAGGCGGATCGGTGCGGCGTCTTCAGTAATGCGGACGTTGTACCGATCCGTTGTGGTGAAGAAGGAGCTGAACCGGAAGGCAAAGTTCTCAATTTGCCGGTCGATATACGTTCCCATCCTCACCTATGGTCATGAGCTTTGGGTCATGACTGAAAGGATAAGATCACGGGTACAAGCGCCCGAAATGAGCTTCCTCCGCCGTGTGGCGGGGCTCTCCCTTAGAGATAGGGTGAGAAGCTCTGCCATCCGGGAGGAACTCAAAGTAAAGCCGCTGCTCCTTCACATCGAGAGGAGCCAGATGAGGTGGTTCGGGCATCTGGTCAGGATGCCACCCGAACGCCTCCCTAGAGAGGTGTTTAGGGCACGTCGAAACGGTAGGAGGCCACGGGGAAGACCCAGGACACGTTGGGAAGTTTATGTCTCCCGGCTGGCCTGGGAACGCCTCGGGATCCCCCGGGAAGAGCTAGACGAAGTGGCTGGGGAAAGGGAAGTCTGGGTTTCCTTGCTTAGGCTGTTGCCCCCGGATAAGCGGAAGAAGATAGATGGATGGATGGATGGATAATAATAACAAAGTAATACTGAATAATGACACATTTTTAATTTTTTTTCGACCAAAACCCTTTGGGTTCCTTGAGATCAAGTCTGAGTGGAGGCCGAAATGTATATTTTTTATACATATATTGTAATTTTTTTTTTAAATACAAAATATCAAAATGGCCCCCGCTTGCTTTGATTTTTCAGTGTGCGGCCCTCAGTGGATAAAGTTTGGACACCCCTGCCTTACGGTGTTTTCTAATAAAATTATTCCCATGCTTTTCGTAACCGCTTTGCTTCTGTTTATCATCTTTAGATACTCTTGAGTTTTTTGTGTGTGTTAAAGTTACTTGGAAAATCTCCAAATAATCTGGGCCTGCAGTTTGACTGACGCTGGCCTCTCTCACACATAAAATGTAAATACCACGCGGCCCAGTGTTTATCATGCTGAAGTGGACCAAGCATTTTCACACAGCAAAAATTAAACAAAATAAAGCAAAATAAATCTTATCGGTAGGGCTGGGCGATATATTGGTGTACTCAATATATCGCTAGAAAATGACTATATTGTGATATTCGAGTATACGGGCATTACACTACAGGCGTTTCTCACTCTTTCTTGTTTCTCCTTCTCAATAAAAAAAATTGCACCTTCTCACATAATTTACATACATATACGCACACACGGACCATGGAGGTAGCGGCATGGGTAACGTTAGCTGTGGTGAATATGGGTTGAAAAGGATTTGCAAATCATTGTATTCCGTTTATATTTACATCTAACACAATTTCCAAACTCATATGGAAACGGGGTTTGTACAATATATAATTAAAATGTTATACCGTAAGTGTGGCTTAGGTTTAGCGAGTTTTGATTGCACGTACCGTTATAACCAGCGGCATTGGTCTTCCAGTCTGGAGCACTGAGATGGCCGGCTCGGGAAGTCTTTACGATGATGTGCTGAACATCTCTCCAAGTTAGAAGAGGGCTAAAATAAGAAAACATGCAGACGTTAAGAGAGTAAATGAACACCAAACCACAAGTGAATAAATGAAAGCCTGCTTGAAATTCTCATTCAGAGTCGAACAGCAAATATGTTTTGCACATAGATGAGCAGGTCAAGGTTATTCGTATCGATGTCGACACAAAAAACGAGAAACGTTTTGGATGTGAGTAGCAGGGGAAAAACAAGACTATAATAACCATTACAAAGGAGGAAGGAATGAGGATGAAATGACAAGTTTGCCAACATTAAAGTGAGGTGTGAAATTACAGAGCGCGCTCATTGAAGGCTCATTCATCCATCCCGCACCCCCACCCACCGGCCTCTCTGATCTCACGTGAGATCCATTACGGGACGGCAGCCATGTGTCGCAGCTTTGCTTTCAAGTCCCAAACGCAACATTAAAAAAGGGGGAGAACCAGGAAGTGGGTCGACAAGTTTCCTGGGATTCCCTTGCATCTCATATGCCGGCCAGATGCTCATCCTCGCCAGCCTAGCCGATGGCGGCGCCCGATATTTTCCTGAGGAAAAAGCAGGTGAGCAAACTGGCAGCTGAGCATATTTTGTAGGGCCGCCTTTAACACTATGAGGTTCAAAGTTGGAGGATTACAATGTTGCACATACGATGGTTTGTAATGGTATATTTTCCTTCTGGAGAAAAAGCGATTGTTGAAGTACCGGAATTCACGCTGACCTTTTATCAATATCTCCATATTTTTAGGCCATGTCACAATACTCAATATATATCTCCATATTTTGCCTTAGCCTTGAATGAACACTTGATGCATATAATCACAGCAGTATGATGATTCTATGTGTCGACATTAAAACATTCTTCGTCATATTGCATTAATATATGCTCCTTTTAAACTTTCATGCAGAGAGGGAAACAACAATTAGATACATTTACCCAAACTGTATTTATTAAACAGTTATTAAGCAGTGGCACAAACAATGTCATTTCAAAACAAAGTGCAAGATTGTAAGGGACATTTTAAAACAAGCTATTAGTGCACTTTTGTGCATGATGTCACTAAGATGACATATGAAAACAACACTAAATCAAAGTGCACTTTTTGTACAAAACGCCACTACAATCGTTAAAAACAAAGTGCACTTTTGTGCATGCTGTCACACAAGATATTTTAATAACTGTCAAATAACAATGAGCTGCATAATAGGAAATCAAATAGTTTCTGTTCTTCGCTATGTAGTAGGTTACTACAGACGTTATCTCCTACTGTTGTTGAATATTTTTTTCATACGGTGTTGATCTGGAAATAGTTGCTTCGTCCTTTTGTTGGGTGTGCCACCAGCTGGAGATGTTGACATGTGGAGTTTCAAGCACTCTTTATTCTCTAGCGGGTGACTTTTCAAATGATGCTACATTAGTAGTGCTGCTACTTTTTGTAGCAACGCTTTTGCCGCTTAATTGTTCAACATATTCCCGCTTGAAGCCAAACCACTGCCAAACTGCTGTTTTTCTTGGGAATTCATTCTTCTTCCTTCATTTGTTACCAGATTCGCACCTTCTTTCTCTCGTATTACCACTCACACCTCACCGTTAGCAACACAGCTAATGTTACAATGCCGCTACCTCTCTGCTTGGCAAGGGCCTGTGACATTGCGCGCACAACACTATGTGACGAATGTAAGAAGGTGCGCTTGTTTTACGTCTCTGTGAGAAGGAGAGACATGAAAGAGTGAGAAACGCCTGTAGTGTAATGCCCGCAGCTAAAAGCAACTGCGTGAGAACATATACTCGAATATAATGATGTAATCATTTTTTTTATCGCACAGAGACAAACCCGCAGTATATCGAGTATATTCGATATATCGCCCAGCACTACGCTGAGGCGTATTAACTTACATGTGAGTTGAAAAATAAAGCTAAAGTTAATCCAAACTGATGTGCGTGCCTCCTCTACTTAACAGCAATACAAAGATAAAACTATATTACGATATATATATATCAATTCATTATATTACTGTAATTTATTTTCACATAACAAAAACACAAATTTTAAAGGTTTAGTGACCATATCTGGGCTTCACGGTGGAAGAGGGGTTAGTATGTCTGCCTCACAATACGAAGGTCCTGAGTAGTCAGGGTTCAATCCCGGGCTCGGGATCTTTCTGTGTGGAGTTTGCATGTCCTCCCCATGAATGCGTGGGTTCTCTCAGGGTACCCCGGCTTCCTCCCACTTCCAAAGACATGCACTGGGGATAGGTTGATTGGCAACACTAAATTAGCCCTAGTGTGTGAATGTGAGTGTGAATGTTGTCTGTCTATCTGTGTTGGCCCTGCGATGAGTTGGCGACTTGTCCAGGGTGTACCCCACCTTCCGCCCGATTGTAGCTGAGATAGGCACCAGCGCCCCCGCAACCCCAAAGGGAATAAGCGGTAAAAAATGGATGGATGGATGACCATATCTATGGTGGAAACTTTAATTTTAATTGTCGTAGTAATAGCGATTTACTTGTTAATTTACAGAATTCTGTCAACTTCCTAAGTTTTCATTTTATTGAACTGCGCACACAAGGGACGTTGAGGCAATATTCGGGCCACATAGGGGCCTGTGCGCGTTTACACTGGAGTCTGATTTAGATCACCTTATACTTGCAGTGTATAGAGTCAGCTGGAAATCCGATTTTGAAAAAATCCGATTTTGAAAAAATCCGATTTTGAAAAAATCCGATTTTGAAAAAATACGATTTTGAAAAAATACGATTTTGAAAAAATACGATTTGGACCACTTTGAAGTGAAGTGAAGTGAATTATATTTATATAGCGTTTTTTCTCTAGTGACTCAAAGCGCTTTACATAGTCAAACCCAATATCTCATTTTTACATTCAAACCAGTGTGGGTGGCACTGGGAGCAGGTGGGTAAAGTGTATTGCCCAAGGACACAACGGCAGTGACTAGGATGGCGGAAGCGGGGATCGAACCTGCAACCCTCAAGTTGCTGGCACGGCCGCTCTACAGTTTAGGTGAAATACATGAAGAATAAAGAGAAGTGGATAAGACAAAAGCAGTGTGCTGCCTTTGTTCAGTCGAGATGGGTAACGGGGCTGCAAGCTGAAACTATTAATTATTGCACTTTCCTAAAAATAAACCATGTGAACAAGAGATGTCCGATAATGGCTTTTTTGCCAATATTCGATATTCCTATATTGTCCAACTCTTAATTTCCGATATAAACCGATACCGATATATACAGTTGTGGAATTAACAAATTATTACGCCCAATTTTGTTGTGATTCCCAGCTGGATGCATTAAACAATTTAACAAAGTTTTCCAAAATAAATCAACTCAAGTTATGGAAAAAAAATGCCATCATGGCACTGCCATTTTTATTATTGAAGTCACAAAGTGCAATATTTTTTTTTAACAGGCCTCAAAACAGCAGCTTGGAATTTGGGACATGCTCTCCCTGAGAGAGCATGAGGAGGTTGAGGTAGCAGGGGTTGTATATTGTAGCGCCCAGGAAAAGTTAGTGCTGCGATGGATTCTGGGTATTTGTTCTGTTATGTTTATGTTGTGTTACGGTGCAGATGTTCTCCCGAAATGTGTTTGTCATTCTTTTTTGGTGTGGGTTCACAGTGTGGCGCATATTTGTAACAGTGTTAAAGTTGTTCATACGGCCACCCTCAGTGTGACCTGTATAGCTGTTCAATCAATCAATCAATGTTTATTTATATAGCCCCAAATCACAAATGTCTCAAAGGACTGCACAAATCATTACGACTACAACATCCTCGGAAGAACCAAGTATGACCAAGTATGCGTTGCATTCGCTCGTGTGTGTGAGAAGCCGTAGATATTATGTGACTGGGCCGGAATGCAAAGGCAGTGCCTTTAAGGCACGTCCCCAATATTTTTGTCTCGGTGGAAATCGGGAGAAATTCGGTAGAATGGTTGCCCAGGAAGATTTTCGGGAGGGGCACTGAAATTCGGGAGTCTCCCAGGAAAATCGGGAGAGTTGGAAAGTATGACTGGGAGACGCAACTGCTCTGTACTTTTACCTACGTCCGTGTACCACTCCATACAGCAGCGTTTTAAAAAGTCATAAATTTTACTTTTTGAAACAGATACCGATAATTTCCGATATTAAATTTTAAAGCATTTATCGGCAGTCCGATATTATCGACATCGCTAATGTGAACTGTTATAAGCCTATATATTTTGAAAGCCAGATATGTTTATGGTTTGCATTTTGTTCCCTTACTGTACCCAAAATGAACCGAGCTAGATACCAAACAGTGCTTTCGGTGTACTGTTACATCGTTAAAAGTTAGTACGAAGATTTAATGATCTTTGGAGTGATAAATCTGATGTTCTAAAAATGCTTAACTGTGCAGTTCTCCAATAATGAGTTACAACTACCTATCTTTTTGGATGATCCTTAAAAAATTTTTTTTAACTATAAGCTGTGAAAAGTGTTGAATTTTAGCACCAAAAATCATTAATGGGGGCGAAGGCTGGCACTGAGTAATGATGACCCCATAAATGTTTTATGGTCATTAATTAAAAGTGGAATGGCATCGTTATCTAGGTCACAACAGCCATCTCCTCATAAACACCCCAATACTAATTAATGGAGCAAGGCACCAACTGGCAGACGGAAGCACTGCTAGTAGGAGCAACAGCAGAGCAGAAGGTTTAATGTGGGTTCCTCTAGGAAGGAGTAATGATGATGGAGAAAAGCGAACAAGGCAGAAGGGGGAAAGATGCGTAAAAATATGAGGCGCCAACTGTCAGGTGATGCAAGACTAAACTGACTTTAAAATCAAAAGTACATTTCAAAACAATTTTTCTCTCCTTTTAAAATATTGGAAATGTAAACTGTTGCCATCATAACACCTGTATTAATTATGGCAGCAGGTAAGATTTATATTTTTTTCTTGAAAACATACCTAAACATTAGGGGTGTAACGGTACGTGTATTCATATTGAACCGTTTCGGTATGGGGTTTCGGTTCGGTACGGGGGTGTACCGAACAAGTTTCTAAGCTAAAGTCTTAACAAGCTGCTTTGCTTCTTCTGCCTCTGTCACAGCACCCAGCATTGTCCCATCCACACAACCATCTGATTGGTTACATATATAGCGGTAACAGCCAATCAGCAGTGCATATTCAGAGCGGTAACAACCAATCAGCAGTGCGTATTCAGAGCGCATGTTGTCAATGCTTCAGCATCAAGCAGATAGGTGTTTAGCAGGTGAGCATAAGGCAGCGTACGCTCCCCAAATGATAATGAACACCTTCCAGTCAACTACAGGTAACATCACTATGAGCCCGTTGACCTTCTAGAAAATTAAACTGCAGCTCAGCTCGCTCGCAGTTCTGGCTTGAGGTGAAGGCTAATTAGCTTTTAGCGTAATGTTAGCTCATTTTGCGGTGTGTGTTTTACGGACAAAAAAGCTTTGAATGGCAGGGTCCCTGCTATCACATGTTGATAAAAATATAACATTTACATAATAAAAATCAACTACAGGCTTTCCAAATGCTATGATAAATTAAGCATGATGAGTTGACTTGAAACTGTTTAATGTTGCACTTTGTATATGTAGAAGAAAATTTTTGTAATTTTATTTAATCTGAGCAACAATTTGAGGCAGTTTAATGTTGATTAATGTGGGCAGAATTATTACAGTGTTCCCAATGTTAAAAGGATAAAGCAATTGTTTAAAAATTTGGTAAATAAATAACCCAAAAATTTACATTTTGTAGTTTTCTTACTGTATCAAAAATTAACCGAACCGTGACCTCTAAACCGAGGTACGTACCGAACCAAACTGTTACACCCCTACTAAACCGATTTCCACCCAGACAACAATATTGGGGGCGTGCCTTAAAGGCACTGCCTTTAGCATCCTCTCTCACATGAAACTTTCACCCCTTAACAGCCGCATGCTGTCCAGGTGTCCGCTTTTCATCCATATAGATAGATAGATAGTACTTTATTGATTCCTTCAGGAGAGTTCCCTCAGGAAAGTTAAAATATAAACAGCGTGCCGGCCCAGTCACATAATAATGTATCATTGGACGGGTTTAACAATGGTCTTTACTCGAAGATGTCAAGATATGCTGACACGTTGTATGATCTTTTAACAGGTTTAATGATAACGTAAATTTCAAACACACACACAAATGAAATCAAGGCATACTTGGTCAACAGCCATACAGGTCACACTGAGGGTGGCCGTAAAAACAACTTTAACACCGTCACAAATTTGCGCCACACTGTGAACCCGCATCCGCACCGTAACACAACATAAACACAAGAGAACAAATACCCAGAACCCCTTGCAGCACTAACTTTTCCGGGAAGCTACACTAACATCTACGGCTTTTGGAGCTCAGTGCACAACTGCAAACACAAGAAGGAGACGAAGCAGAAGAACGAAGAAGAGACATGGCGACGACAAGTAAGAAGAAGAAATATGCTTGCAAGTTCCAAAATAATTGGAAAAAAGAATTTCATTTCATCCAGGACAGCTTGAAGGGGAAGAGGTATGCTGCCAGCACTTCAACCCACCCCATCTCCCGAATTTCGAGATCTTGAGGTTGGCAAGTATGGTCGGGCACTAGCTGTCTTTTCCTCTGGGTTGAAAATTCCTTTCATCAATCCACAAAGCTTTATGAATGAACTCCGAGAAAGTTTTGTCTCAATGATTCTCTTTCCAAAAATTCTTTTAAAAACTCTGTTTCTTTGCTTCGAACCTGCATCCACGCAAATACGTGGATGCAGTAGTAGCATCACGTTCATAGCGCAATTTAAGATTGTTTTCTTGATGCGGTCTACTATTTAAATTCAGTATAGCCATTAGAGACATAATATTTGTAATCTGTGCCAATGGTACAGCGGACATCAGCTACAACAGAGCTAAACTGTTGGGACTTTAGCCACTGATGCCCAGTGTTACGTCATAGGTCAACCGGGAAAGCTGACAAGGGTGTGATGAAAAAATTAAGCACATCCTGGAATAGAAACAGACTGAGATGAGTAATGAGCTTTGATGCTCGCATTGCAATCAAATCATCTCCAAGCTCAACAAGCAACATTGCCTCAAGGCCTTCCTGCTTACGGGGTAGCACACAAAGACCTTAGGAGCACTTTATAAGCACGTTAAGACAGGGGAGAAAGCCACACAACAGTCGCTTCAGAGAAGTCTGGTTGACGTAAACTTGTTCATCAGATACCAGCTGATACCATCAGAATTTGTCTAAACTGTTTCCTTCTTTGATGCTTCCCTCATGCTGCCTGCATGTGCATGCAAGTTCACCCGCATGGGTTTTTGAAGGAAAGAAGAAGAAATGGCAGGCGAGCAAGAGGCAGTGTGTGTAATAATCTTGTTGAGGAAACAGGCTTATGTGCGCAGCCCTGCCAGGAAAACCCAGAATATTTTCAACCGCCGGGATTTGAGGCGGATTATCTGGGTTAAACGATGCGACCTGGGTTAACTCAGCAGCTAATCATGTGATTCGTCGTCTGACACTGTACTCGGTTCACTAAGTATCGATAAAAAACTATATCCGACTCTGGCATTAAAATACAATGCTTTCAATCTAAAGTTCGATGACAGTAAGTCCTTTTTGTAGATTGACTTATTGATTGAAAGTTGTATTAGTAGATTGCACAGTACAGTACTTATCCGGTACAATCGACCACTAAATGATAACACCCGAATAAGTTTTTCAACTTGTTTAAGTCGGGGTCCACGTTAATCAATTCCATCCATTCATCTTCTTCCGCTTATCTGACAGCAGCCCGAGCAGGGAAGCCCAGACCCCCCTCTCCCCAACCACTTCGCCCAGCTCCACCTGGAGGATCCCGAGGCGTTGACAAGCCAGCTGGGAGACATAGTCTTCCCAACGTGTCCTGGGTCTTCCCCGTGGTCTCCAACCGGTCGGCCGTGCCCGAAAAACCTCCCTAGGGAGGAGTTCGGGTGGCATCCTAACCAGATTCCCGAACCAACTCATCTGGCTCCTCTCGATGAGGAGGAGCAGCGACTTTAGTTTGAGCTCCTGCCGGATGGCAGAGCTTCTCACCCTATATCTAAGGGAGAGCCCCGCCACCCGGCGGAGGAAGCTCATTTCGGCCGGTTGTACCCGTAATCTTGTCCTTTCAGTCATAACCCAAAGCTCATGACCATAGGTGAGGAAGGGAACGTAGATCGATCGGTAAATTGAGAGCTTTGCCTTCCGGCTCAGCTCCTTCTTCACCACAACGGATCAATACAGCGTCCGCAATACTGAAGACGCCGCACCGATCCGCCTTTCGATCTCACCATCGACTCTTCCCTCACTCGTGAACAAGACTCCGAGGTACTTGAACTCCTCCTCTTGGGGCAAGTTAATCACTTCATGGTACAAATATATACTATCAGCATAATGCTGTCATCACACAAGTTAATCAACAGAATATATACATGTAATTATTTACAATCCAGGGGCTGGAATGTGGAGGGGGTTTTAGGTTTGGTTGATATCAGCACTTTAGTCATCAACAATTAAATCATCAGAGAAATGGACATTGAAACAGTGTAGGTCTGACTTGGTAGGATATGTACAGCAAGTAGTGAACATAGTGAGCTCAGAAAGCATAAGAACAAGTATATACATTTGATTATTTACAATCCGGGGAGGGGATGGTGTTAGTCTAGGGTTGTAGCTGCCTGGAGGTGTTCTTTTAGTGCGGTTTTGAAGGAGGGTAGCGATGCCCTTTATTTTACATCTTTTGGGAGTGGATTCCATATTGATTTGGCATAGAAAGAGAATGAGTTAAGACCTTTGTTGGATCAGAATCTGGGTTTATTGTAGTTTGTGGAGCTTCCCCTGGTGTTGTGGTTATGGCGGTCATTTATGTTATGCAAGTAGTTTGACATGTACTTTGGTATCAGGGAGGTGTAGCAGATTATAGAGACTAAGCTCAGTGCGAGTTGATTTACTCTGTCTTCCACCCTGAGCCAGCCCTCTTTGGAGAAGTGGGTAGGAGTGAGGTGTGATCTGGGGTGGAGGCATACTTGCCAACTCTCCCGATTTTTCCGGGAGACTCCCGAATTTCAGTGCCCCTCCCGAAAATCTCCCAGGGCAACCATTCTCCCGAATTTCTCCCGGGCAACAATATTGGGGGCGCGCCTTAAAGGCACTGACTTTAGCGTCCTCTACAACCTGAAAAGGAGACTATTATATATGTCTCCTTTATCCATAGGTTTATCTATAACCCATAAAGTAGGCAGGCACGGAGCTATTTCTTAGCGTGTGAAGTGAAGTGAATTATATTTATATAGCGATTTTTCTCTGGTGACTCAAAGCGCTTTACATAGTGAGACCCAATATCTAAGTTACATTTAAACCAGTGTGTGGGTGGCACTGGGAGCAGGTGGGTAAAATGTCTTGCCCAAGGACACAACGGCAGTGACTAGGATGGTGGAAGCGGGGATCGAACCTGCAACCCTCAGGTTGCTGGCATGGCAACTCTACCAAACGAACTATACCGCCCGTGTGTTTATTATGCTCATGTGTGTTTGTTCCAGTCGTCACGTCCGCTTTTCCGCCATACAAAATGCGTGTCGGCCATGCCATATAAAATAGGCTGTTTTTACAGACACACATGATGAATGTATAGCATACTGGGTCAACAGCTCACCCTCACACTGAGGGTGGCCGTATAAACAACTTTAATACTGTTAAAAATATGCACCACACTGTGAACCCTCAACAAACAAGAATGACAAACACATTTCGGGAGAACATCCGCACCGTGACACAACAGAACAAATACCCAGAACCCCTTGCGGCACTAACTCTTCCGGGACGCTACAATATAGACCCCCTGCTACCACCAAACCCTGCCTCACATCTCCCGAATTCGGAGGTCTCAAGGTTGGCAAGTATGGGTGGAGGTCTAGAAGTAACCTGACTAACTTGTTCTGGGACGTTTGGAGTCTAGATTGTAGAGTTTTGGAGGTGCTGGGGTCCCAGGACACAAAGTGACACAAGCAACAAAATACTTCAGTAGTAACTAATAACTTTTAAAACTGGACTGAACAGCACCAGTTTACTTGAAAAAGATCGAGATCGTCAGAGGAAGCAATATCATATCACTATCACGGGACACTGTTGGATACAGGCATGGAGAAACACTACTCATTAGATAGACAGACAGATAGACAGATAGATAAATAGATAGATAGATAGATAGATAGATAGATAGATAGATAGATAGATAGATAGATAGATAGATAGATAGATAGATAGATAGATAGATAGATAGATAGATAGATAGATAGATAGATAGATAGATAGATAGATAGTACTTTTTTGATTCCTTCAGGAGAGTTCCCTCAGGAAAATTAAATCATTAACATTAGCGGTGTGTTCCCAGAATGGTGACTGACACAAAATATTAGAATATGAGACTTAAGTGTCTGACTCCCCGTTCCGACATAGAAAGGGCTGAAGAGAAGGGATGAATGGGAGATCTTACTTTGCTTCCAGAGCCAGGGCGACGATGGCTGCGGCCATGGGGGCCGAGGCCGACGTGCCAGTGTGACTGTCGGTGCACCGATGCCTCAGGTCTGTCGTGATCTGCACAGTCGGAGAGAGGGAGGTCAGTCAGTCACGGCGAGCAAGATGAGTAGGTAGAAAAAGTAGGGATAAACAACACTATTGTTACGGCAGGCAGGGACTGAAACTGGGTTGTGACTTTTTCCTAGCCCTGATGTGGGATCAGAACCGAGGATGACGCTGTGGCTTGTGCAGCCCTTTGGAGACACTTGTGATGTAGGGTTATATAAATAAACATTGATTGATTGATTAATTGATTGAAACAAAGAGGATCAGGAGGATTTAGACTAGACCTGGGCATTCTGCGGCCTGAGGGCAATCATAAATTGCACAATACATTTTAAAAATATCTACGTCGAGCGTGCAATACAACGGTGCTGCTTTTGTTTTGAAAAGCATTATTTGTATTACTTCCGTGCGGACGTAAACAGCGGCAATTACAAATTACATAATACATTTTAAAAAACATCTACTGTATGTCGTGCGTGCAATACAAGTGTGCTGCTTTTATTTTAAAAAGTGTTATTCATGGATGTATGTCCGTGTGTAACCTGTGAGTGAAGGTGCACATTGACAACTTCTGACAAGTGATGTCCGGTTACCACCGAGATGTCAGCTCACGCTAAAAAAAAGAAAAGTTGATGACGAATGCCGTGTTTTCAACAAGACACGGACTGCCAAGTATTTCTTTACAGAAAGTAAAGGTAAAGCCGTGTGCTTAATTTGTGGTACACAGGTTGCTATGTTTGAAGAATATAATTTGAATCGCCACTACACGACGAAGCACGAGGAAAAATACCGGTATCTGTCTGGTGTAGAGCGCGCAAGGGAGGCTGATGCGTTGATGGTAAAACTGCAAACCCAACAAGGATTTTTTCCAAATTTCAGACCCCCAGATATGCAGCCGTCAGGACAATATTCGTCATTTCTCACAAAATCGCCAGAACTCACGTAGAGTTTATTAAGGAGTGCTTATTAGACTCTGTTGCGCTGATGTACCCGGAGAAGAAGGGCGCATTTGACAACGTGTCAATCTCCCGACGCACTGTAACGAGGAGGGCTGAGACCATCGCTGGAAACTTGGAGCTTCAACTGAAGAATAGAACGGCCGACTTTGACTGTTTTTCGCCGGCTTTGGATGAGAGCTGCGATGTACGTGACACCGCCCAGCTGCTCATTTTCTTAAGTGGGATAACTGCGGACTTTCAAATCACGGAATAGCTGGCAGCCATGCTGTCAATTAAAGGGACAACCACAGGTAATGACTTGTTCACAGAGGTAAATCTGTGTCTGGACATGTTAGGACTGAAATTGGACAAGCAGGCGGGTGTGACAACAGATGGTTGTCCAAATCTGACGGGGAAAAATGTTGAGACTTTTAAAGAGGATGCAGGATAAAGTGACAGAAATTTTTGCATTGTATTATACATCAGGAAGTGTTGTGTAAGATAGTGTTAAAATCATAAAACCATCAAAAGCCATCTGCTTTTGTATAAAGTTAAGTTACGTAGGTTAAATGAAATTATTATTTTTATCTTACGGTAAATCAAAAATAATATTTAGCAAAATTTAATTGGATCGGTTCGCAGCAGAGTGTGAAGCGACTGGGATGAGAATCAGCACCTCCAAGTCCGAGTCCATGGTTCTCGCCCGGAAAAGGGTGGAGTGCCATCTACGGGTTGGGGGGGGCCCTTCCCAGAGTGGAGGAGTTAAAGTACCTCGGAGTCTTGTTCACGAGTGAGGGAAGAGTGGATCGTGAGATCGAAAGGCGGATCTGTGTGGCGTCTTCAGTAATGCGGACGCTGTATCGATCCGCTGTGGTGAAGAAGAAGCTAAGCCGGAAGGCAAAGCTCTCTATTTACCAGTCGATCTACGTTCCCATCCTCACCTATGGTCATGAGCTTTGGGTCATGACCGAAAGAACAAGATCACGGGTACAAGCGGCCGAAATGAGTATCCTCCGCCGGGTGGCGGGGCTCTCCCTTAGAGATAGGGTGAGAAGCTGTGTCATCTGGGAGGAACTCAAAGTAAAGCCGCTGCTCCTCCACATCGAGAAGAGCCAGATGAGGTGGTTCGGGCATCTGGTCAGGATGACACCCGAACGCCTCTTTAGGGTGGTGTTTTGGGCACGTCCGACTGGTAGGAGGCCACGGGGAAGACCCAGGACACATTGGGAAGACCATGTCTCCCGGCTGGGCTGGGAATGCCTCAGGGTACCCTGGGAAGAGCTGGACTAAGTGGCTGGGGAGAGGAGCGTCTGGGTTTCCCTGCTTAGGCTGCTGCTCCCGCGACCCGAGATCGGATAGGCGGAAGAAGATGGAAGGATGGAAAATTTATTGGAATATTGTCGATGTGGCCCTCCAGCATTGCTCGAGTTGCTAATGCGGCCCCCGGTAAAAATAAATTGCCCACCCCTGATTTAGACACACCTGAATATCACATTTAAGCTTTGATAGACTCTTGACAAATAAAAACACATTCTGTCTTCCTAAGACTTCAAGAATTCAAGTCAACACCAGCAGAAAAAACAAATCCTAAAAAAAAAAAATGAACTTGTTTATTGAATGAATAAATGTTTTGGTTAAGTCTTTTGGACTTTGAGAGCGTGGCAGTCACTGAGCCAAGAAAAGTTTGGTCAGCTCCTTCTCTGAGCCCGTATCAAAAGGACCTTCACTCGACTGAAAAGTTTGAGGGATTATCCCAGCACAAACACGCTGGTGAGGGATGGAAGCGGGCCGGTAACACGGAGGGGAGGGAATGTGTTCATGTAGATTAGGCCGACACGCAAAAAAAAAGATCTGCGCTCTTTAATTTGTATGAAGCGTCGGTAGCGTCGGTCCGGGGAATGTCGCGAGGCGGCGCCAGACAAGGTAGCTAACATTGGCTAACTGGCACTTTTTCATCTCGGTGGACCGTGGGCCGTGGCCGTAAAATGCTTGAACGAGGTCAAGCTTGGTCTGGCATATGGAGTGCAAAATACAGTTTTGCAGTAATGTTGGAGCTCCAAATCCCAAATGCATGGGGTTGAAGACACATGACTTCACTTAAGGTGTTTTCACATTTACAGTCGTCCCTCGCCATCCATCCATCCATTTACTACCGCTTGTCCCGCTAGGGGTCACGGTTGTTACCTGTTACCTGTTGACACCCATGCTGTAGTTTGGGGATCCCTGCTACAGAGGGTTGGGCGGATCAATTAAAAATATTGACAGTAACAATATAAGTATAATGCCGTTTCTGAATTAAAAATGTTACTACTTCAACATTTCTCGACCGATTTGAAAAATTTCAACACCAACTCATTCAGAAGATTACATTTTTTTAAATTACAAAAAAAATCCCTCTTTTACCAAGATTCCAAATTTTTCATTGAAATGAATGGGACATTTTTCCAAGTTGCACAATTCCCACATTTTTCATCCAATTCAGTGGCCTAGTGGTTAGAGCAAGGATGCCCATTACGTCGCTCGCGAGCTACCGGCCGATCGTGGATGGTGTGTCAGGCGATCGCAAACCAAGCATTAAAAAAATAAACCTAAAAATTTGTGATCATCAATCTTTACTATGACGTCACTTTGGTCACTTGATTGATATTCACGGCACGGCTTCGGAGATGACGCTAGCTGCTGCCAGATCATTATTAAGAAAACATGACCGAGAGGAGGGCGAGAAACACTTTTTATTTCAACACTCTCGCGCCGTACCTGCTGTCAAAACCCTTAAGACAGACTGCACAGTTGCTGTCTTCACAATAAAAGTCCTGCTTCATCCTGCCTGCGCTAACAAAATAAGAGTCTCAGAAAGCTAGCGTGCACAAGTTAGCAAGCTACGGAGTTGGCCGTTAATGTATTTCTTGCAAAATGTATAAAAACGAGTATGGAAACTGGAAAAATAAGACGCCAAAAACTAACCACTTTCATGTGGTACTGGACAGAGAGGAGGACTTTTTTCTCCTCCATTCGAAAATGTGGACGTTAACAGCAATACGGTCTGATCCCAATCAATGCAAGTCATCAGAATTAGGTAATACACCAACTTATATTCTTGTCTTCATGAAAAAAAAGAAATCTATATGTGTTAAACATGCTTGTGTTATCATTAATCGCCTTTAACGGGTTAACCAAAACGTCTCTTACATAAATAATTAAATATAAATTATATATATGAATGAGGTAGATTCCTTTGACTCGGTCAATTGAAAAGTAGCTCACCTGCAGAAAAAGTGTGGGCACGCCTGGGTTAGAGTGTCCGCCCTGAGCTCAGCAGGTTGTGAGTTCAAACCCCGGTCAAGTCATTCCAAAAACTATAAAAATGGGACCCGTTGCCTCCTTGCTTCTCACTCAGCATCAAGGGTTGGAATTGGGGGTTAAATCACCAAAAATGATTGCTGGGCGCGGCCACCGCTGCAGCTCACTGCTCCTCCCACCTCCCAGGGTGTGATTGAGGGTGATGGGTCAAATGCAGATAATAATTTCGCCACACCTAGTGTGTGTGTGTGACAATCATAGGTACTCTAACTTAACTTAACTGTTCAAACCATTCCAACATCAACACATTCCACTAATCCTGGACATTCAAACAGACACTTACCCAAGTTCAAAACCAAATTCCGGTTTTCCTGGAAATTCAAACTCTTTGACATTCAAACCATTCCTACATCCAAACTATTCTTACACCCATACTGCAATCTGTTAGCATTTCAGTTCAACCTTAGCATTGGAGCATTCACACGCAATTCCTTCAGGAATCGCTACATCTAGTTCAGGGGTCGGCAACCTTTACCACACAAAGAGCCATTTTGACCCGTTTCACAAAATAAAGAAAACAATGGGAGACACAAAACTCTTTTGAAATTTAAAATGAATTAAATTATGAATAAATGATAAACTGGTTGTACTTGTATAGCGCTTTTCTACCTTCAAGGTACTCAAAGTGCTTTGCCCTACTTCCACATTCACCCATTCACACACACATTCACACACTGATGGAGGGAGCTGCCATGCAAGGCGCTAACCAGCACACATCAGGAGCAAGGGTGAAGTGTCTTGCTCAGGACACAACGGATGTGACGAGGTGGACCCTCGGGTTACACACGGCCACTCTCCCACTGCGCCACGCAGCGTACAAAGATTTTTTTGCTTTGAGCTATGTATAAACCAGGGGTCTCAGTCACGCGGCCTGCACCTTTATATGAAAATTTAATATTAGTGCGACCCACCAGTTAATGCCAACCATCCCAATTTTTCAGGGAGACTCCATAATTTCAGAGCAACAATTCTCTAGTATATTTGCAGATTTTCACCCTAACAACAATTATACTAGCGTGGTATGATGACAAAGCGTTTGACGCCCTCTATAACCGTAACAATCAGCTTGCCAGCCCATTGTAATGTTGTATATGGCTTCTGCGGACACACGAAAGGTACTGCAAGGCATACTTGTTCAAAAGCCATACAGGTCACACTGAGGGTGTGACCTGTATGACAACTTTAACACAGTTACTAATATGCGCCACACTGTGAACCCACACCAAACAAGAATGACAAACAGATTTTGGGAGAACATTCGCACTTTAACACAACATAAACACAACAGAAAAAATACCCAGAAACCCATGCATTCCTAACTCTTCCGGGCTACATTATACACTACCGCTACCACCAAACCCCGCCCACCTCAACTGACGCACGGAGGGAGGGGTGTATAATGTAGCCCGGAAAAGTTAGGGATGCATGGGATTCTGGGTATTTGTTCTGTTGTGTTTATGTTGTGTTAAAGTGCGGAGGTTTTTATACGCCAGCGCTCAGTGCGAAATTAATTTGGTCCTGTAATTGGCTGACCAAATGTTTGCTGTGGGTTCTCAGTGTGGCGCATATCAGTAAGAGTGTTAAAGTTGTTTATATCCCAACTCTCACTATAACCTGTATGGCTGGTGAACAACTATGCCTTGCAGTCACATACGCGTTAAGACGGCAGCCGCATACTACATGTGACCGGCCGGCACTCATAGTATGGTATGAAAGAGGATGAGACAACATGTTTTAGAGGACGTTAAAGGCTTTGTCATCACAGCAGGCCCTCAAAATTGTTGTCTGTTGGTGAAAATCTGAGAATAAAATCCTTGGGAGATTGCTAGGAGAGTCACTGAAATCCAGAAACCTCCCGGAAAATTCAAGGGGGTCGGCAAGCATGCGGTTGAGCCACATCAGAGTGATCGAAGAGCCGCGGGTTGCCGACCCCTGATCTGGTTCCATGTATGCGAGCTACACCAAAAACATCACAGTAAAAAAAAAATCACAATATGACAACAATATCTTACCAATGATAAGTACGCAATAATAATGGATACTTTCTATCACTACAATTCTCTAACAGCTGTACATCTTAAAATAAAGTTAGAATACCAAAGATTGTCACACACACACATTAGGTGTGGTGAAATTTGTCCTCTGCATTTGACCCATCCCCTTGTTCACCCCCTGGGAGGTGAGGGGAGCAGTGAGCAGCAGCGGTGGCCACGCCTGGGAATCATTTTGGCGATGTAACCCTTAATTCCAACCCTTGATGCTGAGTGCCAAGCAGGGAGGTATTGGGTCCCATTTTTATAATCTTTGTTTGAAATCACGACCTACCGATCTCAGGGCGGATACTCTAACCACCAGGCCACTTGCAAACTATCCGTTCCGTTTGAGCTTTTTGTTTGCTAACCGTTTTGTTTGCTAAACGTTGCTGTTAAAAATGCTGGTACTGTAGCAGACGGAGCTGTGTGTTTGTGTTCACCTCTACTCCCCATACCAAATATGTGTGAAAAAACACTAGAGTCAGACCGAAACTCTTCTTACAATCTTTCGGTCGTAATTCTCGCCGCTGCTGTAGGTAGTAGTCAGGGTGGACGAGCACTCCTCCAGGTACCAGGGCTTGCGTCCGCTCTCCGCCGTGCTGGAGATAGAGATGGTGTAGATGGAGTTGGTGTAGCCGTCGCAAGAGCAGTGGTCCTGGCTTCGGCCGCCGTTGCCGGAAGCCCACACAAAGATGGAGCCCCGCCCCTTCCTTCCCTGGCAGGAAACAAAAGACAAGCAGCAGGTTTGTGTGTGCACTTGCGCTCGTCAGACTTTGTTTTGACACCACTCAACAGCAGAGAGGAAGACAAGGAAGGATCAATAGCGATGAAAGGGAAAGATCAAAACCGTCGTCTGCAGGGCTTGGCAGCATATTCGGGAGGAGGCACAAAAGATGGAATTTTCCCTTTGAAAAGACTCCGTGTGCCGTGTTGTATTGATGGTGCATTTTACATCTCCCGACAGCAGACATCTCGAACAAACAATGACAAGTTAACTTTTACAAATAAAACATGAATGTTTCCTTTGATAGCACATGTTTTTGAATCCCCTTTGGTGGACAACACTGCCTGTAAAGTTTTTAAGAGACAAAAACATTGGATAACATTTCAAGAATTGCAGTGTTTCCTCAAAGTGATTTATTTTTAATGATGATTTAAAGTCAAAGTTAAAGTTAAAGTACAAACCCCGTTTCCATATGTATTTGGGAAATTGTGTTAATGTAAAAATAAACAGAATACAATGATTTGCAAATCCTTTTCAATCCATATTCAAATGAATGCACTACAAAGACGAGATATTTGATGTTCAAACTCATAAACTTTGGGGTTTTTTTGCAAATAATAATAAACTTTGAATTTCATGGATGCAACACGTGCCAAAGTAGTTGGGAAAGGGCATGTTCACCACTGTGTTACATCACCTTTTCTTTTAACACTCAATAAACGTTTGGGAACTGGGGAAACTAATTGTTGAAGCTTTGAAAGTGGAATTCTTTCCCATTCTTGTTTTATGTAGAGCTTCAGTCGTTCAACAGTCTAGGGTCTCCGCTGTCGTATTTTATGCTTCATAATGCACCACACATTTTCGATGGGAGACATGTCTGGACTGCAGGCGGGCCAGCAAAGTACCCGCACTCTTTTTTTGCGAAGCCACACTGTTGTAACACGTGCTGAATGTGGCTTGGCATTGTCTTGCTGAAATAAGCAGGGGCGTCCAAGAAAAAGACGGCGCCTAGATGGCAGCATATGTTGTTCCAAAACCTGTATGTACCTTTCAGCATTAATGGTGCTTTCACAGATGTGTAAGTTAACCATGCCTTGGGCACTAATGCACCCCCATATCATCACAGATGCTGGCTTTTGAACTTTGCGTAGATAACAGTCTGGATGGTTCGCTTCCCCTTTGGTCCGGATGACACAATGTCGAATATTTCCAAAAACAATTTGAAATGTGGACTCGTCAGACCACAGAACACTTTTCCACTTTGAATCAGTCCATCTTAGATGATCTCGGGCCCAGAGAAGCCGGCGGCGTTTCTGGATGTTGTTGATAAATGGCTTTCGCTTTGCATAGTAGAGCTTTAACTTGCACTTACAGATATAGCGACGAATTGTAGTTAGTGACAGTGGTTTTCTGAAGTGTTCCTGAGCCCATATGGTGATATCCTTTAAAGATTGATGTCGGTTTTTGATACTGTGCCATCTGAGGGATCGAAGGTCATGGTCATTCCATGTTGGTTTCCGGCCATGCCGCTTACGTGAAGTGATTTCTCCAGATTCTCTGAACCTTTTGATGATATTATGGACCACAGATGTTGAAATCCCTAAATTTCTTGCAATTCCACTTTGAGAAACGTTGTTCTTAAACTGTTTGACTATTTACTCACGCAGTTGTGGACAAAGGGGTGTACCTCGCCCCATCCTTTCTTATGAAAGACTGAGCATTTTTTGGGAAGCTGTTTTTTAATAGCGTGCTTGCTAGACCTGCTAACTAGCACGGGACTACTTCGGCGGCTACATCCAGCGGCCTGTGAAGCAGGGGAGTATAGTAGCAGCGGGGGCCGTCTACGGAGCAGACGCCAGCGGTGTGATCGGAAACGCGGATGCCGAGCGGGGCTAAAAACAAAGCAGAAGGCTAATCCCCACAGAACCCCACTTCCCTCCATCCTGAAGCCGGAATTAAATAGAAGATGCGAGACTACTGGTCTGGGTAAGGAGTCAGTTAAATTAGAACAAGTTTTTTCTGCTTTGATTGTTTCAGAGTTGGACATGTGTTCTACTGAGTTGGCAAACTATGATGCGTGCAGTTTATCAAAGCAACAAACAAACAATCGGAACATGCGTTCTACTGAGTTGGCAAACTATGATGTGTGCAGTTTATCAAAGCAACAAACAAACAATCGGAAAATTCCCGTCGTATCAATTCCTAGATATGGTCGTAATTATACTAAATGCACTGGGCATAATAAACACAACATTATTGATATTGCTACTATGGATAATTTGATCAAAAATTCCCTAAAACAGCCCACTACCTATAATATAGGTTTTTTAAACATAAGATCATTGTCTCCCAAAACGTTGTTAGTTAATGATATCATTAGAGACAACAATCTTAACGTCATCGGTCTCAGCGAAACCTGGCTTAAACCAAACAACTTTTTTGCGCTAAATGAGGCATGTCCTCCTAACTTTACACATTCGCATATTGCCTGTCCCCTTAAAAGGGTGGGGGGGTCGCACTAATATACAACAAAAACTTTAACCTTAGTCCTAACATAAATAATACATATAAATTGTTTGAGGTGCTTACTATGAGGGCTGTCACACTGCTGCCTCTACAACTGGCTGTTATCTACCGCCCCCCAGGGCCCTATTCGGACTTTATCAATGAATTCTCAGAGTTCATTGCTGATCTAGTGACGCACGCCGATAATATAATCATAATGAGGGACTTTAATATCCATATGAATACCCCATCGGACCCACAGTGCGTAGCGCTCCAGACTATAATTGATAGCTGTGGTCTTACACAAATAATAAATGAACCCACGCATCGCAACGGTAATACGATAGACTTAGTGCTTGTCAGGGGTATCACCGTTTCCAAAGTTACGATACTCCTGTATACTAAAGTATTGTCCGATCATTAGCTTATAAAATTCGAGGTTCAGACGCATGTTCGTCAAACTAATAATAATAATAATAACTGTTATAGCAGCCGCAACATTAATACGGCCACAACGACAACTCTTGCTGACCTACTGCCCTCGGTAATGGCACCATTCCCAAAATATGTGGGCTCTATTGATAACCTCACTAACAACTTTAACGACGCCCTGCGCGAAACCATTGATAACATAGCACCGCTAAAGTTAAAAAAGGCTCCAAAAAAGCGTACCCCGTGGTTTACAGAAGAAACTAGAGCTCAGAAATGATTATGTAGAAAGCTGGAACGCAAATGGCGCACGACTAAACTTGAGGTGCACCATCAAGCATGGAGTGATAGTTTAATAACTTATAAACGCATGCTTACCTTAGCTAAAGCTAAATATTACTCAAATCTCATCCACCGTAATAAAAACGATCCTAAATTTTTGTTTAGTACGGTAGCATCGCTAACCCAACAAGGGACCCCTTCGAGTAGCTCCACCCACTCATCTGATGACTTTATGCAATTCTTTAATAAGAAAATTTAAATCATTAGAAAGGAGATTAAAGACAATGCGTCCCAGCTACAACTGGGTTCTATTAACACTGACACGATTGTATATACGGTGGATACTGCCCTCCAAAATAGTTTCTCTCGTTTTGAGGAAATAACATTAGAGGAATTGTTACAACGAGTAAATGGAATAAAACAAACAACGTGTTTACTTGACCATCTTCCTGGGAAACTTATCAAGGAGCTATTTGTATTATTAGGTCCATCATTGCTAAATATTATAAACGTATCACTTTCCTCGGGCACTGTTCCCCTAGCATTCAAAAAAGCGGTTATTCATCCTCTTCTTAAAAGACCTATCCTCGATCCTGACCTCATGGTAAACTACCGACCGGTGTCTCACCTTCCCTTTATTTCAAAAATCCTCTAAAAAATTGTTGCGGAGCTGTTAAATGAACACTTAGCGTCTAACAATCTATGTGAAACCTTTCAATCCGGTTTCAGGGCAAATCACTCCACGGAGACAGCCCTCGCAAAAATGACTAATGATCTATTGCTAACGATGGATTCTGATGCGTCATCTATGTTGCTGCTCCTCGATCTTAGTGCTGCTTTCGATACCGTCGATTATAATATTTTATTAAAACGTATCAAAACACGAATTGGTATGTCAGACTTAGCCCTGTCTTGGTTTAACTCTTATCTTACTGATAGGATGCAGTGCGTCTCCCATAACAATGTGACCTCGAACTACGTTAAGGTAACGTGTGGAGTTCCCCAGGGTTCGGTCCTTGGCCCTGCACTCTTCAGCATCTACAAGCTGCCGCTAGGGGACATCATACGCAAATACGGTGTTAGCTTTCACTGTTATGCTGATGACACCCAACTCTACATGCCCCTAAAGCTGACCAACACGCCGGATCGTAGTCAGCTGGAGGCGTGTCTTAATGAAATTAAACAATGGATGTCCGCTAACTTTTTGCAACTCAACGCCAAAACAACGGAAATGCTGATTATCGGTCCTGCCAGACACCGACCTTTATTTAATAATATAACTCTAACATTTGACAACCAAACAACGGTAAAGAATCTGGGCATTATCTTCGACCCAACTCTCTCCTTTGAGTCACACATTAAAAGCGTTACTAAAACGGCCTTCTTTCATCTCTGTAATATCGTAAAAATTCGCTCCATTCTGTCGACTAAAGACGCTGAGATCATTATCCATGCATTTGTTACGTCTCGCTTCGATTACTGTAACGTATTATTTTCGGGTCTCCCCATGTCTAGCATTAAAAGATTACAGTTGGTACAAAATGCGGCTGCTAGACTTTTGACCAGAACAAGAAAGTTTGATCATATTACGCCTATACTGGCTCACATGCACTGGCTTCCTGTGCACTTAAGATGTGACTTTAAGGTTTTACTACTTACGTATAAAATACTACACGGTCTAGCTACCATCCTATCTTGCCGATTGTATTGTACCATATGTCCCGGGAAGAAATCTGCGTTCAAAAGACTCCGGCTTATTAGTGATTCCCAAAGCCCAAAAAAAGTCTGCGGGCTATAGAGCGTTTTCCGTTCGGGCTCCAGTACTCTGGAATGCCCTCCCGGTAACAGTTCGAGATGCAACCTCAGTAGAAGCATTTAAGTCTCACCTTAAAACTCATTTGTATACTCTAGCCTTTAAATAGACTCCCTTTTTAGACCAGTTGATCTGCCGTTTCTTTTCTTTTTCTTCTATGTCCCACTCTCCTTTGTGGAGGGGGTCCGGTCCAATCCGGTGGCCATGTACTGCTTGCCTGTGTATCGGCTGGGGACATCTCTGCGCTGCTGATCCGCCTCCGCTTGGGATGTTTTCCTGCTGGCTCCGCTGTGAACGGGACTCTCGCTGCTGTGTTGGATCCGCTTTGGACTGGACTCTCGCGACTGTGTTGGATCCATTATGGATTTAACTTTCACAGTATCATGGTAGACCCGCTCGACATCCATTGCTTTCGTCCTCTCCAAGGTTCTCATAGTCATCATTGTCACCGACGTCCCGCTGGGTGTGAGTTTTCCTTGCCCTTATGTGGGCCTACCGAGGATGTCGTAGTGGTTTGTGTTGTGGTTTGTGCAGCCCTTTGAGACACTAGTGATTCAGGGCTATATAAGTAAACATTGATTGATTAATTGATACCCAATCATGGCACCCACCTGTTCCCAATTAGCCTGCACATCTGTGGGATGTTCCAAATAAGTGTTTGATGAGCATTCCTTAACTTTATCAGTATTTATTGCCACCTTCCCAAACTTCTTTGTCACGTGTTGCTGGCATCAAATTCTAAAGTTAATGATTATTTGCAAAAAAAAAAAAATGTTTATCAGTTTGAACATCGAATATGTTGTCTTTGTAGCATATTCAACTGAATATGGGTTGAAAAGCATTTGCAAATCATTGTATTCTGTTTTTTTTCCTTTTAACACAATTTTCCAACTCATATGGAAACGGGATTTGTACCAATGATCGTCACACACACAATTTGTCCTCTGGATTGGACCCATCCCCTTGATCACCCCCTGGGTGGTGAGGGGAGCAGTGGGCAGCAGCCGTGCCGCGCCCGGTAATCCTTTTGGTGATTTAACCCCCAATTCCAATCCTTGACGCTGAATGCCAAGCAGGAAGGTAATGGGTCCCATTTTTATAGTCTTTGGTATGACTCGGCTGGGGTTTGAACTCACAACCTACCGCTCTCAGGGCGGACACTCTGACCACTAAGCAGCTGAGTAAGTTTGATATTTTGCCAGAAGATTGTTTCATGACATAATTTTGTACACCGTAAAAACTGAAATCTAAGTAAGATTAAATATATCAAATAAGGGTGATATTTGCTTATTTTCTGTCCGATAAAATACTTCTTCTCACTAAGCAGATTTTATGTTAGAGTGTTTTATTTGTTTTGAGGGTTTTGGTCCTAAATGATCGCAGTAAGATATTACAGCTTGTTGCTGAGATTTGATGATCTATATTGAGTAAAACATGCTTGAAACTAGAATATCCACTGTTGCAAAGCTTTGTCATGAACACTCACACGTATAAAACTGCTTTTTTAAAGTAATAATTTCTTACTTCAAGCATGGAAAAAAAAAATCAAGATGCCCAGCGCACATCATTATGTCAAGAAAATAGCATTTACTTCATTTAAGAATATTTTTAATGGTAAATGGGTTTTACTTGTATAGCGCTTTTCTACCTTCAAGGTATTCAAAGCGATTTGACACTATTTCCACATTCACCCATTCACACACTGATGACGGGAGCTGCCAAGTAAGGCGCTAACCAGGACCCATCAGGAGCAAGGGTGAAGTGTCTTGCTCAAGGACACAACGAACGTGACGAGGTTAGTAGAAGGTGAGTATCAAACCAGGAACTCTCCGGTTGCTGGCACGGCCACTATCCCAACTGCGCCACGCCGTTCACATATTGAGCAAAAAGATCCTTTTTTTTTTTTCTTGAACAAAAAATGTGCACTTGTTATTAGTGAGAATATACTTATTTTAAGGTGTTTTTGGTTTCAATGAGGTTAGCTAACTTTACTTGTTTTGGAAAGTCTTGACAAGCCAAATTTTCTTGTTCTATTGGCAGATAATTTTGCTTAGTTCAAATAAAATACCCCTAATTTTTGTATTTGTTTTTTCTTGTTTTTGAACACTGACTTTTTGCGGAGTGGACTCTTTTTCATCTAATGGAAACACATAACCCAGCGGTTCTTAACCTTGTTGGAGGTACCAAACCACACCAGTTTCATATGCGCATCCACCGAACCCTTCTTTAGTGAAAAATAAAATGTGTTTGTTTGTTTTTTCAAATTCAACACGTTTTTTTTTTTTTTACTGGTGCACAAAATGAAGCGTGCATGAACATCCCCTTGTTCAAAGAACTACACAAACAGTGCATGAACTCACAACAAATTACACAGGGAAAATTGTTCGGGGGTATCCCTAATATTGCTGAAAACCAGAGACTAGTTACTTTATGTCAAAAGTAACTCAGTTACTTACACCAAAAAGTAATGCATTATTGTGAAAAGTAAATATTTAGTTAGTCAGATGCATTGGCATGACTAATTGTCCTTAAGTCATCGATCATTTGTTTACTGGACTGTTGGACTCTATGAAAGAGGTCCCGCAGCCTCCGAAGCAGAACCTCCAGGTTCTGTAACAGCTTCTTCCCTCAGGCCATAAGACTCTTGAACGCATCATAATAATCCCTTCAATTCCCCCCAAAAACGGAATAATTCGCTGGAATATAAAGACAATATAACATACAGTACATCCATAAATCTGGGTGCATATGCAAAAGTGCATTATATCTATCTGTACAGTAATCTACAAACCCCGTTTCCATATGAGTTGGGAAATTGTGTTAGATGTAAATATAAACGGAATACAATGATTTGCAAATCCTTTTCGACCCATATTCAGTCGAATATGCTACAAAGACACCATATTTGATTTTCAAACTGATAAACATTTTTTGTGTTGCAAATCATTAACTTTGCCAGCAAAGAAGTTGAGAAGGGTGGCAATAAATACTGATAAAGTTGAGGAATGCTCATCAAACACTTATTTGGAACATCCCACAGGTGTGCAGGCTAATTGGGAACAGGTGGGTGCCATGATTGGATATAAAAACAGCTTCCAAAAAATGCTCAGTCTTTCACAAGAAAGGATGGGGCGAGGTACACCCCTTTGTCCACAACTGCGTGAGCAAATAGTCAAAATTTAAGAACAACGTTTCTCAAAGTGCAATTGCAAGACATTTAGGGATTTCAACATCTACGGCCCATAATATAATCAAAAGGTTCAGAGAATCTGGAAAAATCACTCCACGTAAAAACCGACGTCAATCTCTAAAGGATATCACCACATGGGCTCAGGAATACTTAAAAAAAACATTGTCACTAAATACATTTGGTCGCTACATCTGTAAGTGCAAGTTAAAGCTGTACTGTGCAAAGCCAAAGCCATTTATCAACAACATCCAGAAGCGCCGCCAGCTTCTCTGGGCCCGAGATCATCTAAGACAGTGGTCCCCAACTTTTTTGTAGCTGCGGACCGGTCAACGCTTGAAAATTTGTCCCGCGGCCTGGCGGGGGTTGGGGAGCTCTTTTTTTTGCCATGGAAAAGGGAGATTTTTATTGTTGGTGCACTAATTGTAAGTGTATCTTCTGTTTTTTATGTTGATTTAATAAACAAAACAAACAAAAAAACAATCTGGGTTGGGGACCACTGATCTAAGATGGACTGATGCAAAGTGGAAAAGTGTTCTGTGGTCTGTCGAGTCCACTTATCAAATTGTTTTTGGAAATATTCGACATCGTGTCATCCGGACCAAAGGGGAAGCAAACCATCCAGACTGTGATTGACGCAAAGTTCAAAAACCAGCATCTGTGATGGTATGGGGGTGCATTAGTGCCCAAGGCATCTGTGAAGGCACCAATAATGCTGAAAGGTACATACAGGTTTTGGAACAACATATGCTGCCATATAAGTGCCGTCTTTTCCATGGACGCCCATAGTTATTTCAGCAAGACAATGCCAAGCTACATTCAGCACGTGTTACAACAGCATGGCTTCGTAAAAAAAGAGTGCGGGTACTTTCCTGGCCCGCCTGCAGTCCAGACTGGTCTCCCATCGAAAATGTGTGGCACATTACGAAGCGTAAAATATGACAGCAGAGACCCCAGACTGTTGAACAACTGACGCTCTACATAAAACAAGAATGGGAAAGAATTCCTCTTTCAAAGCTTCAGCAATTAGTTTCCTCAGTTCTCAAACGTTTGAGTGTTGTTAAAAGAAAAGGTGATGTAACACAGTGGTGAACATGCCCTTTCTCAATTACTTTGGGACGTGTTGCAGCCATAAAATTCCAAGTTAATTATCATTTGCAAAAAAAAAATAAAGTTTATGACTTTGAACATCAAATATCTTGTCTTTGTAGTGCATTCAATTAAATATGGGTTGAAAAGGATTTGCAAATCATTGTATTCTGTTTATTTTTACATCTAACACAATTTCCCAACTCATATGGGAACGGGGTTTGTATTTATTTATAGCTGCACCTTATTGCTTTTTTTTATCCTGCAATACCATCAGCTAGTTAAAGGAAATTCTGTTCTTATCTGTACTGTAAAGTTCAAATTTTAATGACAATAAAAAGGAAGTCAAAGTCTAAGTCTAATGATTACAAAACTTTGAGGATACCTGTATTACATGTACAGTATGCTGGCATGTCTTACAAGGCACGATCCACAGGGAGCTCCACAATGCGGACTGTACATGCCTGATTTGTACCAAAATTGTTTTACTTTTTTGTTAATATTTTGGGTATGCAGATTTCAACATTACCCAATGAATAACGCATGAACCTCAATAATCATTTTGCATTGATGATTATGCAAATACCACAGTCAGTCTCTGGTTTTTTTTGTGTTTTTTTTACTTTTATGTGTGACAGAGTCACTGACACAAAAGGAAACGCTGACGGACGTGAGCAATGGCGAGTGCCCTAGTGAGCAATCAGCCAAAAAAGAAAGGCAAAAAAGAGAAGTAACAGGAAAAGAGAACACTTCTTCCTATGATTGTTTTGAATAATTGACAGTCATTTGCGACTAGAATTGATAATCTAATACCCCTTTGGTTAAGGAATTAGGAATTTGGTTCATGTAAGGAATTGTTGCCTTTTTTGAGAGGGGAACAACTTTCTTATTCTTTTTACAAAGAACACTGAGGAGGAAGCACCTGTGAACATGCAGCTGCAAAGTCCAAAGACTGTGCCCTTGTCCAGGAGTGTCAGCGTCGTTGTGCGGTACTGACAGCATAGCTCGGTCTGCACTAGAGTGTCTCTTTGGATTGTCGCTACATTACCTGTTACACTCACAAGCAAGCTTTCTCGAATCAGCTTCAACCTAACATGAAGATAAACATCGTCTGTCTTTCTGTCCGTCTCCTCGCCTCAGACGTCCTACCAGGTCTGACCTTTGACTCGCGCTCCATATTTTTTTGTTGTTTGAAGTCTGCCAACTTACTTTGTCATGTGTGACTACAATTCACAAGGAAACTTTTTCCATGGCAAAAAAAAAAATTGTGAGACTTCACATAAGACTTCAGCTCACTGAGCATTTAAAGCAGCGGTTTCCAAAATGCTGTCAAGGGGCCATTTTCGGCCCCAAGCCATCTGCAGATTGTAATAAACAAATAAACTGATTAAAAATGAGATATATATAGTTCTGAAGGGAGGACACTGTGAGGATTGTGTTCTTTGATTTCTCCAGTGCCTTCAACACCATGCAGCCAATTCTGATGAGTGACAAGTTGCTCAGGATGGGTGCCAGTTCATCAGTTGTTCATCAGTTCATCAGTCAGTTCTCCTGCTGGCCCCACTAAGGACTGGACTCCCACTATTATGTTGAATCCACTATGGACTGGACTCTCACTATTATGTTAGCTCCACTATGGACTGGACTTTCACAATATTATGTTAGATTCACTATGGACTGGACTCTCACTATTATGTTAGCTCCACTATGGACTGGACTTTCACACTATTATGTTAGATTCACTATGGACTGGACTTTTACTATTATGTTAGATCCATTATGGACTGGACTTTCACAGTATTATGTTAGATCCACTATGGACTGGACTCTCACTATTATGTTAGCTCCACTATGGACTGGACTTTCACAATATTAAGTTAGATTCACTATGGACTGGACTCTCACACTATTATGTTAGATCCACTATGGACTGGACTTTTACTATTATGTTAGATCCATTATGGACTGGACTTTGACAGTATTATGTTAGATCCACTATGGACTGGACTTTTACTATTATGTTAGATCCATTATGGACTGGACTTTCACAGTATTATGTTAGATCCACTATGGACTGGACTCTCACTATTATGTTAGCTCCACTATGGACTGGACTTTCACAATATTATGTTAGATTCACTATGGACTGGACTCTCACACTATTATGTTAGATCCACTATGGACTGGACTTTTACTATTATGTTAGATCCACTATGGACTGGACTTTCACTATCACGTTAGATCCACTATGGACTGGACTCTCACACTATTTTGTTAGATCCACTATGGACTGGACTCTCACTATCATGTTAGATCCACTATGGACTAGAGTCTAACACTATTATGTTAGATCCACTGTGGACTGGACTTTACTATAATGTTAGATCCACTATGGACTGGACTTTCACAGTATTATGTTAGATCCACTATGGACTGGACTTTACTATAATGTTAGATCCACTATGGACTGGACTTTCACAGTGTTATGTTAGATCCACTATGGACTGGACTTTCACAACATTATGTTAGATCCGCTATGGACTGGACTCTCACGATTTTGTTAGATCTACTATGGACTGGACTCTCACACTCCAAACACGACGAGTTAGGTTTATACCAAAATGGATACATGGATGATACAGCAGAGGATTGGGAGAATGTCATGTGGTCAGATGAAACCAAAATAGAACTTTTTGGTATAAACTCAAGTCGTCGTGTTTGGAGGAAGAAGAATACTGAGTTGCATCCCAAGAACACCATACCTACTGTGAAGCATGGGGGTGGAAACATCATGCTTTGGGGCTGTTTTTCTGCTAAGGGGACAGGACGATTGATCCGTGTTAAGGAAAGAATGAATGCGGCCATGTATCGTGAGATTTTGAGCAAAAACCTCCTTCCATCAGTGAGAGCTTTGAATGGTTGACCAAATACTTATTTTCCACCATAATTTACAAATAAATTATTTAAAATTCCTACAATGTGATTTTTTTTTCACATTTTGTCTCTCACAGTTGAAGTGTACCTATGATGAAAATTACAGACCTTTGTCATCATTTTAAGTGGGAGAACTTGCACAATCGGTGGCTGACTAAATACTTTTTTGCCCCACTGTATAGGAGGACACTGGACAAACTGCTGGCCATCATGGACAATCCTGCCCACCCACTCCACCAGACAATTGAGGGACAGCAGAGTTCATACTCCAACAGGCTCCTTCAGCTTCGTTCCTACAGTGTTCCATTCAAGAACTCCTTCATTCTGCACTCCATCCAGCTGTATATTTACTCGCCATACAGCAATAGATAAAATATCTGTCTATGACTTGACACCTTCTATGTTAGTTACTTCTCTTTGTTTATAATATCTATTTTATGCTGGATTTACTCTCTATTTTATGCTGGATTTACTCTCTATTTTATGCTGGATTTACTCTCTATTTTATGCTGCAGCTGTCACATATACTGTAAAATTGTACATGGTAATTGTTATATATTGTATATATGATATAAACATAATATATCAGTCTATATTCTATACTGTACATATATTATGTAAATATTACATATATATGTTATATTTCATATCGCTATATTAAGTTTATTTATACCGGCATTGTCCTATCCATCATTGTAACTGAGCTACTGTGTGGAACAATTTCTTTTGTGGATCATTAAAGTTTGATTAAGTCTACGTCTAATAATTTGCTTTGTCTCCTATTACACAAAGCTAAAACGTCAATATTTGATTAGCTTAACCCAGTGGTTCTCAATCTTTTTTTGTCATCCCCCACTTTGGACAAGGGGGAGTTTTCAAGACCCACCTGCCCCCATCGCCCCAAAAGATCGCTAATGCCAGGTTTAACATTTTCAAATGTATTGAACATCAAGTAACATCAAGTTGTATACATTCAAACTCAATAACATAAAATAAAATCAAGTTCAATAATAAATAAAATAACTGTGCAGCTGTGGTATAACTTGCATCAAGTTCAATAATAAATAAAATAACTTGCATCAAGTTCAATAATAAATAAAACAATAGTGTTATATAACTTGCATCAAGTTCAATAATAAATAGAATAAAAGTGTTATAACTTTCATCAAGTTCAATAATAAATCAAATAACTTGCATCAAGTTCAACAATAAATCAAATAACTTGCATCAAGTTCAATAATAAATAAATTAAAAGTGCCACTTTTTCGTGTTTTGATAAAATTTACCGCGCTCACAACATCTGTTAAAACCTCATTGAGGTCGGGGCTGAGCTGCCTTGATGCGAGTGCTTCCCGGTGAATGACGCAGTGTGTCCAATGCGCATTTGGCGCAACCCTCTTTATTAGAGCCTGCTGCCCGTTTCTTGACCCTGCCATGGTCTGTGCGCCATCGGAGCAAAAGCCCATACAGTTTTCCCATTTAAGGTTGTGTTCTTTGAGGAAACTGTCCATTATCTTGACCAGCTCATCAGCAGTGGCTCTATTTTTTATGTATTTGCAAAACATTAAATCCTCGCACAGTGATTTGCCATTCACAAAGCGGATGTATGCGATGAACAGGCAGTCTTTATTGCTGTCGGTAGCTTCGTCCACTTGTAAAGCAAAACGACTTTATTTTAATTTGTCTACGACAGGGGTCGGCAAACTTTACCACTCAAAGAGCCATTTCGACCCGTTTTACAAATTAAAGAAAACAATGGGAGCCACAAAATTCTTTTGAAATTTAAAATGAAATAACACAGTCTAATCCCCCTCTGATCCCCACAATTTCCCTCTCTGTCTTCCTTTTTTGCTCTTTCTATCCCTTGCTGCTCCAGCCCGGCTGCACAAAATGATAATATAAATAAATCTAATAAAGTCAAATTTAAATAAGGCAACAAGAGAAGTATCCTACACTTCTCTTCTGTAAAGTAAATGTGAAAAGCCGATATGGGCATCTAGATCAACTATATGATTTGCCTGAGAAGCTGGACAGGACAAAAAAATCAAAATATAAAATTAAGAAAAATAAAATTTAAAAAAAAAGAAATAACACTGCGTATAAAGTTTTCTTTTTGCTTTGCGCTATGTATAAATTAACTATGATGGGTTACGTGGACATCGGGGGCGGTACCTCTGGATTGGCAGACCGGGGTGGTGGTTCCTCTCTTTAAGAAGGGGGACCGGAGGGTGTGTTCCAACTATCGTGGGATCACACTCCTCAGCCTTCCCGGTAAGGTTTATTCAGGTGTACTGGAGAGGAGGCTACGTCGGATAGTCGAACCTCGGATTCAGGAGGAACAGTGTGGTTTTCGTCCTGGTCGTGGAACTGTGGACCAGCTCTATACTCTCGGCGGGGTTCTTGAGGGTGCATGGGAGTTTGCCCAACCAGTCTACATGTGCTTTGTGGACTTGGAGAAGGCATTCGACCGTGTCCCTCGGGAAGTCCTGTGGGGAGTGCTCAGAGAGTATAGGGTATCGGACAGTCTTATTGTGGCGGTCCGTTCCCTGTACGATCAGTGCCAGAGCTTGGTCCGCGTTGCCGGCAGTAAGTCGAACACATTTCCAGTGAGGGTTGGACTCCGCCAAGGCTGTCCTTTGTCACCGATTCTGTTCATAACTTTTATGGACAGAATTTCTAGGCGCAGTCAAGGCGTTGAGGGGTTCCGGTTTGGTAACCGCAGGATTAGGTCTCTGCTTTTTGCAGATGATGTGGTCCTGATGGCTTCATCTGACCGGGATCTTCAGCTCTCGCTGGATCGGTTCGCAGCCGAGTGTGAAGGGACCGGAATGAGAATCAGCACCTCCAAGTCCGAGTCCATGGTTCTCGCCCGGAAAAGGGTGGAGTGCCATCTCCGGGTTGGGGAGGAGACCCTGCCCCAAGTGGAGGAGTTCAAGTACCTAGGAGTCTTGTTCACGAGTGAGGGAAGAGTGGATCGTGAGATCGACAGGCGGATCGGTGCGGCGTCTTCAGTAATGCGGACGTTGTACCGATCCGTTGTGGTGAAGAAGGAGCCGAGCCGGAAGGCAAAGCTCTCAATTTACCGGTCGATCTACGTTCCCATCCTCACCTATGGTCATGAGCTTTGGGTCATGACCGAAAGGATAAGATCACGGGTACAAGCGGCCGAAATGAGTTTCCTCCGCCGTGTGGCGGGGCTCTCCCTTAGAGATAGGGTGAGAAGCTCTGTCATCTGGGAGGAACTCAAAGTAAAGCCGCTGCTCCTTCACATCGAGAGGAGCCAGATGAGGTGGTTCGGGCATCTGGTCAGGATGCC
Source organism: Nerophis ophidion (assembly GCF_033978795.1). Classification (NCBI taxonomy): domain Eukaryota; kingdom Metazoa; phylum Chordata; class Actinopteri; order Syngnathiformes; family Syngnathidae; genus Nerophis; species Nerophis ophidion. The sequence goes on from NC_084611.1 coordinate 38,532,190, forward strand.
ACCCGAACGCCTCTCTAGGGAGGTGTTTAGGGCACGTCCAACCGGTAGGAGGCCACGGGGAAGACCCAGGACACGTTGGGAAGACTATGTCTCCCGGCTGGCCTGGGAACGCCTCGGGATCCCCCGGGAAGAGCTAGACGAAGTGGCTGGGGAGAGGGAAGTCCGGGTTTCCCTGCTTAGGCTGTTGCCCCCGCGACCCGACCTCGGATAAGCGGAAGATGATGGATGGATGGATGGATGGGTTACGTTTATGAAATCAATGAACGACTGCAGAAAAAATTAAATAAAATGTCTGCATGGAACAAAACATTTTAACTCCGAAAAAGACGTCGGGTTGAAGGTTAAGTAAAATACTTAATGTCTATATAACTCCTCCTTGTAGTAAAGAAAAAAAAACCCGCCAAACTTAAATTATTCACTAGCTGAGAACCAAAAATGCCGTAAAATGTCTATTTCCCTGAACAATTAAAAAATTTGAATATACGCAAAATTATAGGAAATTAAAATATTTATCATACGTGGTCAATGTGATTTCTACTCCTGAACCGCAGAGCACAGCGTCTCCACATCGGGGCTGTATGACGTCACCTTTATCTTCACACAGGATTGTCAACTCTCATCTGAAGCGTGTGCCATGTTTGTTTTTAATAAAGTTCATGTTGGAGAACACCTGCTCACATATATATGTGGATCCAAAGATCGACAGGACTCCAAGTGCATACTTTTTCATGTTGACATAAAAGTCCGGGATAGCGTTCCAAGTTTCGAACACAAGTTTGTCTGGTTTGGGGAGGTTTTCAATATCACACTATTTGTGATTCTGAGCAAGAACAACCTTCTGGCGTGAAACATCTTCAAGTTCCGCTGTCAGGCGCTTTAACTTGGACACCCACATGTCTTTGACGGAGACGCGCGCGGCCGTGGGCGTGTCCCGAGGTTTGACAAGCAGGATGACAAGCTGAGCTTGCCGTGACAAGCTGAGCCGCATCAGAGTGATCGAAGAGTCGCATGCGGCTCCGGAGCCGCCGGTTGCCGACCCCTGGTCTACGAGTTGTTCCTCAAGATCACTTGCAATGTCGCATATACGTCTCGCAACTGTGTCGCTTGACAGTGGGACAGCTTTTAATTTTGCTGCGCTTGTCTCGTCAAGCATGACTGACACTATGTCTATTGCAGCGGGGAGAATCAGCTGCTCAGCAATTGTGTGTGGTTTTTTGCATTGAGCAATTCTGTATGCAACTCTATATGAAGCCAATTTATCCATTTTGTGTAATTGTGGTCATTAGTCTGCTACCCATCCGCGCGAAAGTGTGTTCCGCTCAGCCCCGGCCCCATTAGTTACTGTTGCGTCTGTCAAACTTTCGCTCCTACCTAGAAATTTAAAGTCTACCGGAAAAATAAGTAATTTACATTAATTTATATAGCAGATTTTACAGACAGAATCACAAAGTGATTTACAGTTTGTATAGAAAACGGGGTTGTAAAAAAAAAATCTAAGAATAAAAAATAAAAAAAATCAAAGTGAAATTTCCTCCCGTTTCTCGCGCCCCACCTGTCATGTCTCTATTCCCCACCAGTGGGGCGCGCCCCACACTTTGAGAAACGCTGGCTTAACCTATATTATTAACCTACACTAAATTGGTTTTAGTGTATGTAATGTGCAAAATACATCACGTTTAAATTTTTTAGTAAGTAGACAGTGGAAAAACAACTCCAACCCCGATAGTTAATGAGGAAAAAAAGTTAAGAAAACCATTGAACAGGAAGTGGAAGTTATTACAATGTAGGGAAACGGTACACAAATGCCTCGGTCCTTGCTGCGCAGTACAAAATGGCTAAATAACATATCGCAATAATAATATCAATCAGGCATTGGTACTGAATTGGGTATTTTTATAGATAATGATTAAATTATGTCAGTTCTACAACGTACCCATTCAGGTAAAATAAAACATTACCATACCTTTGTTGCGTGTGACGTTACATCCAGTTGCAGACTGAGCAGCGGCACAAGCACTTGGCAGGCAAAAAAAATCGTATTCATTGGTGACTACCTGGTTAGGTTGAAATTTCCAATGCTAACAAAGCAGGTATGCCTCATAGAAAACCCTCAAAAGTAAGGCTTCATTTGTTTTAATGTTCTAGCTGGATGCTAATTTACGATGGCTATGCCATATAATTAGCTATACCGCCCATTTTGGGCGGTATAGCTCGGTTGGTAGAGCGGCCATTCCAGCAACTTGAGGGTTGCAGGTTCGATCCCCGCTTCCGCCATCTTAGTCACTGCTGTTGTGTCCTTGGGCAAGACACTTTACCCACCTGCTCCCAGTGCCACTCACACTGGTTTAAATGTAAAAATTAGATATTGGGTTTCACTATGTAAAGCGCTTTGAGTCACTTGAGAAAAAGCGCTATATAAATATAATTCACTTCAGACTTCACATATACATACTACAAGCATGAGCAATTTGACATGGTAATTTCAACACCTCCAAATTTGCTGATCAAAACTACAACTAGTATGCATGTTATTTCCACACTATTTCCATATTCACCCATTCACACACCCACTCACACACTGATGGCGGGAGCTGCCATGCAAGGCACTAACCAGGACCCATCAGGAGCAAGGGTGAAGTGTCTTGCTCAAGGACACAACGGATGTGACTGTGATGGTAGAAGGTGGGGATTGAACCAGGAACCCTCAGGTTGCTGGCACAGCCACTCTGCCGACAGCGCCACGCTGTCCCCAAATTTTGCTATGTCAGCATGTTTTGTGTTTGAACAGTATGCAATGTGTATGTGGTATTACCAAAGGGTGAGTGCAAATGTGATGTTTTCATACATTATCAATATTATTAGCAGTAATTAACTTATTTTTTGACTTGTGAATGGTGTTTTGCCTTTATGCGAGGCGACTTCAGTCCTCCTTCCATTCTGCTTCCTGTTCTCTATTCATATTTCCATATGTTATTTTTGTATGTAAATATAGGCTGCAGTGTCTCACCATGCGGATGCCATTCTCAAAAGCCTGCCTGGCCAAAGACGCCGGTCCATCTACCGTCTTTCCGTCATCGTCAGGCCCCCAGCTGGCGCTGTAGATGTCGATGTGCTGCGGCTGCAGGCTGAGAGATTTGGCTTCGACCATGTCGGTTACGTCCCCGTCCAGCATGCGCACACCTGACACACGATGGACGCACAAAGAGCTTAAGCAATTACTCTGATGAATAAACGCCATGTACAAAAAAAGCAGATACCTCCTATTCTGGCATTGTAGGCAATTCCCACAATGCAGTGGGAGTTGTTTGCTGACGCGGCAACTTCTCCTGCACACCGCGTCCCGTGTCTGAACAGAGACGGACGAAAGGGGAGCACGTTAGGTATTACACAAATCTACAGTTGTGCTCATAAGTTGACATACCCTGGGAGAATGCATGATTTCTTGGCCATTCTTCAGGGAATATGAATGATAACACAAAAGCCTTTTTTCCACTCATGCTTAATGGTTGTGTGAAGCTATTTATTGGCAAACAACTGTGTTTACTCTTTTTAAATCAAAACGACAAAAGAAAGTACCCAAATTACCCTGATCAAAAGTTGACATACCCCAGTGACTTTGATCTGATAACATGCACAAAAGTTGACACAAACAGGTTTAAATGGCTATTCAAAGTTCCAATCCTCACCTGTGACATGTTTGTTTGTAATTAATGTGTGTGTATAAAAGGTCAGTGAGTTTCTGGGCTTCTGAATGACCATTGCATCTTTCATCCATTGCTGCACAGATGTTTCTGGATTCTGAGTATTGGGGAAGGCAAAATAATCGTCAAAAGATCTGCCAGAAAAGGTCATTGAACTGCATAAAACAGGAAATGGGTATAATAAGATATCAAAGGAAATGAGAATGCCAATCAGCAGTGTTCAAACGCTGATTAAGAAGTGTAAAATGAGGGATTCAGGTAGACCAGCAAAAGATTTCAGTTACAACTGCCAGGAAAATTGTTCGAGAAGCAAATAAAATTCCACAAATAACTTCAGATGAAATACAGGACTCTCTGAAAAATGGTGGTGTGGCTGTTTCAAGATGCACAATAGGGAGGCACTTGAGGAAAAATGGGCTGCATGGTCGAGTCGCCAGAAAAAAGCCATCACTCCAAATGTCTTTGTTCCAGAAGTTTTGAGGCTTGTCTCTGTGCCATTTGGCGTAATGTTAGCGGGATACTTTGTGACATTTGTGCAGAAATGGCTTTCTTCTGGCGACTTCATTAATGAAGTGAGGATTGGAACCTGGGTTAGCCATTCAAACCTGTTTGTGTCAACTTTTTTGCATGTTAACAGATCAAAACTTTTGATCAGGGTCATTTGGATACTTTCTTTTGTCATTTTGATGTAAAAAGAGTAAACACAGTTGTTTACCAATAAATAGCTTCACACAACCATTAAGCATGAATGGAAAGAAGGTTTTTGTGTTATCATTCATATTCTCTGAAGAATGGCCAAGAAATCAAATTCTCCCAGGGTATGTAAACTTATGAGCACAATTGTATACACTGAAAAGCATGTGACAGGAGGTCATCTATGGCGGAAGTGTACACACAAGCAGGACTTCTACCAAAAGTTGTACGCGCATACACACGCACACACGGGTAACATTCCACCAGTAAATTGAGTTGTGACAATGGGATCAGGTCAGTGACCTTAAGTGCATTTGTCCGCCTCCCTCCTTCTCAAAAACAGCACTTTCTAGATCAGCACAAACACACACTCCTAAACACACACACACACACACACACACACACACACACACGCACACACGCACACACGCACACACACACGCACACACACTTCCCACAGAGAACATCTGCATCTCAACACCCCCCATCCTTGGCTCTCGCCCCTGCTATGGAAGCACACACTCTTGCTAACCAAACGTTCTGCTTGGAAAAGACCAAGGTGTTTTAAAAGTGCTGGGAAATATGTAGAGAATTCATGTTTTATTACTTTAAAAAGGGAATTGCACTTTTGGGGGGAATTCAAATGTTCACAATCATTATGAGAGACAAGAACACACGTCTTTTTTTTTTTTTACGATTTTAAGATGATAAAAAAAAATGCTTGAAAGAGGCGGGTAATGGACTTCAAAGCCCTCTAAAACAACTTCCAAACCCCCCAAGCAATGTTTTATATGCAAACTGCAAGTCTATGTATAATGTAGTAACAGACAATGTTCAAAACAATATGTAATATGTGCAAATTTTTTACATATTTTGATCATTTTAAGCATTATATCTTTGGAAGGCAGCAAGGGTTAGTGCATGTGCCTCACAATACAAAGGTCCTGAGTAGTCCTGAGTTCAATCCCGGGCTTGGGAGGTTTCTGTGTGGAGTTTGCATGTTCTCCTCCTGACTGCGTGAGTTCTCTCCGGGTACTCCGGCTTCCTGCCACCTCCAATTGCTCTGTTGATTGCTATTCTGAATGTTGCTGGGCCGGGTTTGGTTTAGGAATTGGAATTGTATTATTATGGTATTTTTGTGTATTATTTTTAGAGATGTCCGATAATGGCTTTTTTGCCGATATCCGATATTCCGATATTGTCCGACTCTTAATTACTGATTCTGATATCAACCGATACGATATATATATAGTCTTGGAATTAACACATTATTATGCCTAATTTGGTTGCGATGCCCCGCTGAATGCATTAAACAATGTAACAAAGTTTTCCAAAATAAATCAAGTTAAGTTATGGAAAAAAATGCCAACATGGCACTGCCATATTTATTATTGAAGTGCATTACTTTTTTTAACATTTCTCAAAACAGCAGCTTGGAATTTGGGAAATGCTCTCCCTGAGATAATCCTGATACCCACTACAATTATGGGAAATACTATAGTTTGACTTTCACAAAGAGCATTATTTTTTTATTTTTTTTTAAACATGCCTCAAAACAACAGCTACAAAAACAGTGAAGGCACACAGCTCCAGTCCAGACTATACGAGAGTAATAGAGTAAACAATAACATAGTCCTCCTTTAGTGCAAGACTGCCAGGCATACTGTATAACAGGAAATTATAAACATGGCTCAATCTGCCCTGCTCTAACGTACTTGCATGTGTAACAAAAATGTTCTGCAAGTTAGTGGTGAGTGCTTAAAGTGGTCTAGCAGTCAATCAGAGCTTCTGAAATGATGCGTTGGGACAGGGCACCTCCGTTCACTGCAAGCTGCAAAGTGTGGGCCATGCAGGGCAGCCTAACCACACCAAACTTCACCATAGCGTTTGCCATATTGCGTGGGCTTTTGCCTTGAGGTAGTTTTTGTTGTTGTATTTTTTTTTTATCGGCGGAGTCTTTAAGCAAAACTGTGGTACTACTTTTTTTAGCTGTTTACTTTTCATCCGTCTTCCGCTTGTATTCATCGTGTATCTCCTTATGATTCTTGAAGAGGTGGGATATCAAATTGCTCGTATTAAAGGAAGACGTCTTGGTTCCTCCTCGCATAACCAACTTTTTGCAGTCATTGCAAATTGCCCGTTTTTTATCTGTCAGACACACTTTAAAATAATCCCAAACCATAGACATGGTGTCGTTAGTCAGTCACCGAGCGAGCGAGCTCGTTAGCCACGGCTACAGCACCGGCAACAAGACACTCTTGTTGTTATGTTCCGCTCGCGGTGGTTTGATGAGGTCATCAAGTGTCGCCAGTAAACCTCTCATGCTGCAGTTGTCATCTCCTGTGTTGTGTGTGGGAGAGGGAAGAGGGTGGAAGGGAGAGGGGAGGGGCTGCTGACTGGTAGACGCAACTGCTCTGTACTTCTCCCTACGTCCGTGTTTTACCCGATAAGTACTGCTCCATACAGTGGTGTTTTAAAAAGTCATTCATTTTACTTTTTGAAACCGATACCGATAATTTCCGATATTACATTTTTAAGCATTTATCATCTCTAATTATTTTGTTGGATTGATTAATTTAAAAAATAAAAAAGACACGCTCATAAAAATATGTAATATATACAGTATTTACCAATCATTTCCGGGACTGATTTATTCCGGTATAGCTCGGTTGGTAGAGCGGCTGTGCCAACAACTTCAGGGTTGCAGGTTTGATCCCCACTTCCGCCATCCAAGTCACTGCTGTTGTGTCCTTGGGCAAGACACTTTACCCACCTGTTCCCAGTGCCACCCACACTGGTTTAAATGTAACTTAGATATTGGGTGTCACTATGTAAAGCACTTTGAGTCACTTGAGAAGAGCGCTACATAAATATAATTCACTTCACTTCAATTCACTTCTGTTTTCATAGCAGCGTACGACTGACTTCTGGCAACAAGTCAGTCAGAACTCCTCAATGCCTTGCCTATATGACAAGAGAATGTAACTGTTTTTGAGGACATACTACAACAAGTAGTTTAAGGTCCTCTACATGACAGGAAAACTGCTGTTTTTAAGGAACTACTGAAAGAAAAATTATCCTCTATACAACAATAGAGCTCTGCTGTTTTTAAGGACATACTTAGTAAAAGTTGGTCAAAGATCCACTAAATGACAGGAGAGCAGTGTTGTTTTAAGGACATACTGTACTAAGAAAAATGCTAATTAAAGATTCTCTATAGGACAGGAGCACTGCAAGGCATACCTAAAAAAAGACGACAGGAGAGCTCTTTTGTTTCTAAGGACATACTACACAAATCTTGAGGAGAGCTCTACTACTTTTAATTAGAAAAAAGCTAGTCAAAGATACTCTCTATCAGGGGTGTCAAACTCGTTTTCATCAAGGGCCACATGGCAGTTATGGTTGCCATCAGAGGGTCGCCTTTAACAATGAGTAATATATGAATATATATATATATATATATATATATATATATAATACATTAACAATATATTTTTTACATAAGCTGCAAAAAAATATATTTTACTTTAAAAACTGGCAACTCAGTCACCAGAATTTTACAGGAAAAGCAGTTTTTTACAGCATGTAAAATGCAATAAATAGAATGGAATAGAGAAACAATACCACTGTTTTCAGCGGTAAAATTCAAGCATTAGTTGCCTTTTTTTTAACCGTAAAATCTTGTTTTAATTTTTTTTTTTCTAATGTTTTAGTGTCATACTGTATATGAAAAAAAACATTACCAAAGTTGATTTCACGGTTAAAAAAAAAAAAAAAACTTCGTAAAATTTATTGTCAATTTTGCAGTCCACAATTTGTTTTGAAATCATAAGTCATAATTAAGTACAGTATTTATCTTTATTTTAACAAAAAATATTTTTGGAATACCATATTATGTCGTATTTTGATTTTGATAATATTGAACTTTAAAATATATGCAATTGCTTGCAGTTACAGCTGGGCGATATATCGATACACTCGATATATCGCGGGTTTGTCTCTGTGCGATACAGAAAATGACTATATCATGTATAGTATACGTTCTCACGCAGTTACTTTTAACTGCGGGCATGACACTGCATGTGTTTCCCACTCTTTGTTGTCTCGCCTTCTCAAAGAGACTTAAAAAAGCGCACCTTCTTACATACGCCACGCGAGCAACGTCACACGGCCTCCCCGAGCAGAGAGGTAGCTACATGGGTAACCTTAGCTGTGATGCTAACGGTGCGTTGCGAGTGGTAATACGAGAGAGAGAAGGTGCGACTTTGGTAACAAATGAAGGAAGAATTAATTCCCAAGAAAAACAGCACAGGGTACATCGTCTGGCGGTGGTGTGGCTTCAAGCGAGAATATGTTGAACAATTATGCGGCAAAAGGGTTGCTACAAAAAGTAGCAACACTGCTAATGTGACATCATTTGATAAGTCACCTGCCACTGACCCGCTCAGTGAGCTGGTGGTTAGAGTGTCTGCCCTGAGATCGGTAGGTTGGGAGTTCAAACCCGGCCGATTCATACCAAAGACTATAAAAAAAAAAATGGGACCCATTGCTTCCTTGCTTGGCACTCTGTATAAAGGGTTGCAATTGGGAGTTAGATCACCATAAATGATTCCCGGGCGCAGCACTGCTGCTGCCCACAGCTCCCCTCACTTCCCAGGGGGTGATCAAGGGGATGGGTCAAATGCAGAGGACAAATTTCACCACACCTAGTGTGTGTGTGACAATCATTGATACTTTAACTTAAACTTTAACAAGAGAATAAGAAGTGCTTGAAACTCCACATGTCAACATCTCGGTCGGTGCCACACCAACAAAATGCCGAAGCAACTATTTCCAGATCAACACTGTATGAAAAAAATAGTCAACAACAAAAGGAGATAACATCCGCAGGAACCTACCACATGGCGAAGGATATGAACTGTTTTAATTTCCTATTATGCAGCTAATTTTAATTTGACAGTTTTTGAAATATCTTGTGTGACATCATGCACAAAAGTGCACTTCATTTGTTTTAAACTATTGTAGTGGCGTTCTGTACAAAAAGTGCACTTTAATTTAGTGTTGTTTTGATATGTCATCTTAGTGACATCCTGCACAAAAGTGCACTCATAGCTTGTTTTAAAGTGTCTCTGAGAATCTTGCACTTTCTGTTTGGGAAATGACATGAATGTTTGTGCCACTGCTTAACAACTGTTTGATAAATAGAGTTTTGCTAAATTGACTTAGTTGGGATTTCCCCTTCTGCATGAAAGTTTAAAATAATGCAGTATGAACAAGAATGTTTTAATTTAGACACATAGAATCATCATACTGCTGTGATTATATGCATCAAGTGTTCAGTCAAGGCTAAGGCAAAATATCGCAATATATATCTTGTATCGTGACATGGCCCAAAAATATCGAGATATTAACAAAAGGCCATATCGCCTAGTCCTTCTTGCAGTACATGATTTTTAGTGTCAAGAGGGAAATAAAACAAATATATTTAGTAGGAAAAGATTAAGCATATTCCATCCATTCATTTTCTACCGCTTCTTACCATTTGGGGTCGCGGGCGCCTATCTCAGCTACAATCGGGCGGAAGGCGGGGTACACCCTGGACAAGTCGCCACCTCATCGCAGGGCCAACACAGATAGACAGACAACATTCACACTCACATTCAAACACTAGGGACCATTTAGTGTTGCCAATCAACCTATCCCCAGGTGCATGTCTTTGGAAGTGGGAGGAAGCCGGAGTACCCGGAGGGAACCCACGCATTCACGGTGAGAACATGCAAACTCCACACCGAAAGATCCCGAGCCTGGATTTGAACCCAGGACTGCAGGAACTTCGTATTGTGAGGCAGACGCACTAACCCCTCTGCCACCGTGAAAACGATTAAGCATATTATTAATGCATATTATTTCCAGGCTTTTGCGGGCCACATAAAATAATGTGGCGGACCAGCTTTGAATTTGTCACCGGTGCTTTATATTACTGAAGCCCTCTGCTGTTTTTAGGGAACTACAGCAAAAAGTGATTCAAAGGTCAATTACATGACAAGAGTGTTCTGTTTTTTCCGGACCTTCTGCAAAAACGCTGATCAAAGATTCTCTAACAAGGACAAAAGTGCTTTGGTGTTTGTAGAAATCCGCTGCAAACTAGTTAGTATCTGCCAAATTCAGAGATGAGGTTGTGGGCCGGTTTGATGTCATTGACTGCTTCAAAGCCGGTGATTTATGAAATGGTCCAGGCCACACCAGTGGTGTACAGTACGTGTGTGGCCGCAGTGTCAGTGTCACATGTCGGCACGGATTCTTTCAATTTGGGCATCTGGAATGGAAGACTTGAGCCAGCAGACACCGCTTTGTTTATTAAAGCAGTCACGCATCCTCCCAGCTGTGTCACGGTCCCCATTTCCGGAACGTTAACAAAAAACTTATTGTGAGCTTAAAAAAAAAAAAAAAAGTTTAACATTGCAAATAGTTCGTGTTCCCTTTAAAAACTGCGCTCAATGAGCCAAACTGGCTCTCCTTTTAAAAACGCCTAAACAGTCTGCCTTCAGTTCATTTCATTATCCATAAAATCTTTGGCCTGGCTGTCTTTCCACTCTTTGCACTTGTCTGTATTTTCCATTTTATACACATCTGTGTATGGCTTATTCAATAATTACACTGTGACTCAGCCAGAAGAGAATCTTGTGCTGTGGATTACTGACAGTGGGACAACAGGCGCGCGCGCGCGCACACGCACGCACACACGCACACACGCACACGCACACGCACACGCACACGCACACACACACACACACACACACACACACACACACACAAACACACAAACACACACCTCAGATTCAATGCCTAGCTCAATATCTCACTCCATTCACGCCTTTTTCGGTGTGATTTGAAGTTTTTTTTTTTCCAGAGTACGACGTATCTCATACTAACAGTGGTACTACAAACCCTGTTTCCATATGAGTTGGAAAATTGTGTTAGATGTAAATAAAAAAAAAAATACAATGATTTGCAAATTATATTCAAACCATATTCAGTTGAATATGCTACAAAGACAACATATTGGATGTTCAAACTGATAAACTGTTGTTTTTTTTGCAAATATTCATTAACTTTAGAATTTGATTCCAGCAACATGTGACAAAGAAGTTGGGAAAAGTAGCAATAAATACTGATAAAGTTGAGGAATGCTGTGTGCAGGCTAATTGGGAACAGGTGGGTGCCATGATTGGGTATAAAAACAGCTTCCCAAAAAATGCTCAGTCTTTCACAAGAAAGGATGGGGCAAGGTACACCCCTTTGTCCACAACCGCGTGAGCAAATAGTCAAACAGTTTAAGAACATCCTTTCTCAAAGTGCAATTGCAAGAAATTTAGGGATTTCAACATCAACGGTCCATAATATCATCAAAAGGTTCAGAGAATCTGGAGAAATCACTTCACGTAAGCGGCATGGCCGGAAACCAACATTGAATGACCGTGACCTTCGATCCCTCAGATGGCACTGTATCAAAAACCGAGATCAATCTCTAAAGGATATCACCACATGGGCTCAGGAACACTTCACAAAACCACTGTCACTAAATACAGTTGGTCGCTATATCTGTAAGTGCAAATTAAAGCTCTACTATGCAAAGCGAAAGCCATTTATCAACAACATCCAGAAACGCCGCCGGCTTCTCTTGGCCCGAGATCATCTAAGATGGACTGATGCAATGTGGAAAAGTGTTCTGTGGTCTGAAGAGTACACATTTCAAATTGTTTTTGGAAATATTTGACATCGTGTCATCCGGACCAAAGGGGAAGCGAACCATCCAGACTGTTATCTACGCAAAGTTCAAAAGCCAGCATCTGTGATGGTATGGGGGTGCATTAGTGCCCAAGGCATGGGTAATTTACACATCTGTGAAGGCATCATTAATGCTGAAAGGTACATACAGGTTTTGGAACAACAAACAGTATGCTGCCATCTAAATGTCGTCTTTTTCATGGACACCCCTGCTTATTTCAGCAAGACTAGGGCTGGGTATTGCCAAGGACCTCACGATACGATACACATCACGATACTTGTGTCACGATACGATACTGCGATATTAAAAGTTTTACGATACATGCGATATATTGCAATATTCTACATAGTTAACTGAAAAATGTAAAATGCATTATGCATCTTAAAATCTGAGTTGTATGTACATCAGATAGGCTTCACGGTGGCAGAGGGGTTAGTGCGTCTGCCTCACAATACGAAGGTCCTGCAGTCCTGGGTTCAAATCCAGGCTCGGGATCTTTCTGTGTGGAGTTTGCATGTCCTCCCCGTGAATGCGTGGGTTCCCTCCGGGTACTCCGGCTTCCTCCCACTTCCAAAGACATGCACCTGGGGATAGGTTGATTGGCAACACTGAATTGGCCCTAGTGTGTGAATGTGAGTGTGAATGTTGTCTGTCAATCTGTGTTGGCCCTGCGATAAGGTGGCGACTTGTCCAGGGTGTACCCCGCCTTCCGCCCGATTGTAGCTGAGATAGGCGCCAGCGCCCCCCGCGACCCCAAAAGGGAATAAGCGGTAGAAAATGGATGGGGATGGATGTACATCAGATAGTGATAATTCACGGAACAAACTGAGGCAAATGTAATTCAAGTTACCCATGCCATTTTATTTTAACTATACAAGCACAAGTTACAACATATTTGCATGAACAACACACTGTCTGAAACACATTGAAAAGTGCAGTGTGCATTATTATTAGTCTCCCTGAGCACAATGACACAAAGTGCAGTGTGGGTCAGTGTCCACAAACCTCAGTGCATCATGTTTCTTCTGAACTTAGATTAAATACTCCAAATAAAATGCAGTGTGTCACACACACTGAAATTGAAAATACAAAATAAAGTGCAGCTTCTTCCCTTTGACCTTAAATGACAAAATTAAGTTCACACACTTGTCTCCCTGGACAAGAACTGTGTGTGACTGTTTGAACACTTCACTTCATTTCACTTCACCAATGTATAAATCATCCACTGAAAGCCGGCGTTCTCCACAACGTTGTAGGGGCGCAAATCTTTACAAATAAAATGCACCAGGGCCTCCGTGATCCCCCGGGAACTAACTGAAGTGGACCGGAGGACTTTGACAAGGTCCAATGTGGTCTGCTTCGGGTCGGCAGGTTTCGGCAGCTGCGGCTCTACAAATATGCCGTAGTGGTGTCTTACTAAATGTGTTCGCAAGTTTGTCGTGTTGCCTGAGTATCTAATGGGAGCGAAACAACGTTTGCAAAGCGCGTAGTCTTTGTACAGCTCACTTGTGTGCTTTCTTTTCCTTTGGAATCCAAAATACTTCCAAACATCTGCCTTAAAGTTCGAGGGCGTCTCGAGGGCGTCTCGAGGGCGTCTCTAGTTTAAGTTTACCTTCCATGCTTGCTTGTTTTGTTTTGGGGGTTTTTCAGCTCCACTGACTCACTGCAACAGCCGGGGAAAAACGAGAAGAAGAGTGCAAACGCCTTGCAGTGAGGTAGCGGCACAGCGACACCTGGCGGAGCGGAGGTCGCACTGCATTTACAGTCCGTCTAAAAAACATGATTTTTTATTTTTATTTTTATCGATATTCAAACTTTGAGTATCGATATTGAATCGGAAGAGAACGTATTGCGATGTATTGCTATATCGGTATTTTTGCCCACCCCTAAGCAGGACAATACCAAGCCACATTCAGCACGTGATACAACAGCGTGGCTTCGTAAAAATGAGTGCAGGTAATTTCCTGGCCCGCCCACAGTCCAGACCTGTCTCCCATCAAAAATGTGTGGCGCATTATGAAGCGTAAAATACGACAGCGGAGACCCCGGACTGTTGAACAACTTAAGCTCTACGTAAAACAAGAATGGGAAAGAATTCCACTTTCAAAGCTTCAACAATTACTTTCCTCAGTTCCCAAATGTTTGTTGAGTGTTGTTAAAAGAAAAAGTGATGTAAAACAGTGGTGAACATGCCCTTTCCCAACTACTTTGTCACGTGTTGCAGCAATGAAATTCTAAGATAATTATAATTTGCAAAAATAAAAAATAAAGTTTATGAGTTTGAACATCAAATATCTCGTCTTTGTAGTGCATTCAACTGAATATGGGTTGAAAATGATTTGCAAATCATTGTATTCCGTTTATATTTACATCTAACACAATTTCCCAACTCATGGAAAAGGGGTTTGTACATACACAATGCAGCTCTACATTGTCCATCGCAAAAGATGACATATATCGCATACAACAATGTAACATTAAGCATTGGCACAGGAGGACAGCTATGTGAGCTACATGCGAACATTAAACTCACATTTTAATAGCAACATCATATTCAATTATCATATTTGCTGAGGAAAAGCGAAAGATTAAAAATGTATTAAACTTACAGCTCCCACATCTGTAGCTGACTAATTGTTGGCAGAGATCCAGGAATCCTTTTAAATAGAGATGTCCGAAAATGGCTTTTTTGCCCATATCCGATATTCAGATATTGTCCAACTCTTAATTACGGATTCCGATATCAACTGATACCGATATATACACTTGTCGAATTAACACATTATTATGCCTAGTTTTGTTGTGATTCCCCCGTGGATGCATTAAACAACGAAACAAGGTTTTCCAAAATAAATCAAGTCAAGTTATGGAAAAAAATGCCAACATGGCACTGCCATATTTATTATTGAAGTCACATAGTGCATTATTTTTTTTAACATGCCTCAAAACAGCAGCTTGGAATTTGGGACATGCTCTCCCTGAGAGAGCATGAGGAGGTTGAGGTGGGTGGGGTTGGGGGCAGCGGTGGTGGTGTATATTGTAGCGTCCCGGAAGAGTTAGTGCTGCAAGGGGTTCTGGGTATTTGTTCTGTTGTGTTTATGTTGTGTTACGACGCGGATGTTCCCCCGAAATGTGTTTGTCATTTTTGTTTGGTGTGGGTTCACAGTGTGGCGCATATTTGTAACAGTGTTGAAGTTGTTTATACGGCCACCCTCTGTGTGACCTGTATGGCTGTTGACCAAGTATGCTTTGCATTCACTTGTGTGAAAAGCCGTAGGTATTATGTGATTGGCCCGGCACACAAAGGCAGAGCCTTTAAGGTTTATTGCCGCTCTGTACTTCTCCGTACAGCAGCGTTTTAAAAAGTCATACCGATAATTTCCGATATTATTCTTTAAAGCATTTATCGGCCGAAAATATCGGCAGCCCGATATTATCGGACATCTCTAGTAGAGAGCGCAGATGACTGAAGTTGGATAATAAACCTTAGAGAATAATATAAATAAAATAAAATTTCCATGTCGTTGCATGAAATAATATTGTTCAAAAAGGTCTCCACTCTCATACCTACCCTCCAATAAAAACAGTCCAGTAAATTAGTCTCCACGCACGAACAGAACAGTCCCAAATAGTAATGTTACGAAGGAAGGAACAGACCCGCTGATTTTAATAGGACATCTGGGATATAAAAAAAGAATTCTACATTCTTACTTGTTCTCGTTGGTTGCGTCGTATCGTGGCATGGGATCGTTGTCATTGCCGTTGACGTCAAAGCTTGCTTGGTGGTCCTGGAAGAGGCACAGTGGTCGGGAGAAAAAAAATATCAGAAAAGATGAGAAGAAGCTGAGAGTAAAAAAAAATAAAAAAAAGATTCTACAATCATCAGCATGTGTGCGCTCCCGGCACGTGTAAAAGAAAAAGAAAAAAGGGCCCTCTTCATCCCAATGAAAGGGTTGACATCACCTCCAACTGAATGCGAACGGCACTGAGTAAAGCTCGCTCTTTGGCGTAAACATATCCAGGCGCCTTAAGGAGCTAATAAGCCAAGCTTTGGCGCTGTCAAAAGGGGGTGTGAATCATTTTATCTGCGCGCTTGAATGATGGCCTCACCTGCAGCCTCGGGCCGAGAAGTTCCACACGGGCCTCTGTGACATACCTAAACATGCACATACAGCGTAATCCCAGACAAATGCACGTACGCGCGGCATACATGTACTCCCTCAGGGAGGAGGGATGTGATGTCGTCTAAAGCATTATCAACATAGTGTTAAATTAATTTACCGTATTTCCTTGAATTGCCGCCGGGTATATAGTATGCGCCTGCCTAGAATTACTGCCGGGTCAAACTCGTTTCACAAAATAATTAGCGCATGCTTAGCATTACCGCCGGCTCAGGATTAACGCCGGGTCAAACTCGTTTCGCAAAATATTATTTTTATTAGCGCATGTCTAGAATTTCCGCCGGGTCAAGTTCGTTTCGCCTAATAATTAACATATACTTCGAATTTCGGCCGGGTCAAACTCGTCATGTCACGAGTGACACTTCACCTGTCATCATTTTCAAAATGGAGGAGGCTGATTTCAATAATTTGAAATCGCATAAAGGGAAGAAGATTAAGAGCTATTCAGTAGGATTTAAGGTCCAAGATATTGAATATGCTAAAAAGAACAGTAAGCAGCTATGTTTTATTAATATACCGTAGCTGCGTGTGTCAAATATGAATCAATAAATGAATCCCGCCTCCTGGTGGTAGAGGGCGCTAGTGATCCTTTTTGCGACAACTCGGCTGCAGAAGAAGTGACAACAAGCAGCAAGAGTGAGCAGGGATCATTTATTTTTTTCCTCTCGCTTGCACTTTTAACATGAAGGATTACATAGCTAAAATAAAACAGTTTTCTAAACTGGACTTTCAATCAAAGCAGGAGGTAATGAAGATCTCCATCGAGACAGAGAGACTTTTAAAACGGAAGAAAGATAAGGAATACTTCTATAAACAAGTTATCAATGCTTTTGATCAGAAGGAGCTGCGCATGGACTTCATTTATAAGTAAAGGTAAGACCATATTAACGTTTTTTTTTATTAAATGTACTTTTCATGATGGTATCCTTACATCACACTCAAATTTATAAGCGCAGGCCTAAATTTACCACATGCCTTTGGTAAATGCCGGAGTGAGAAGAGGTTTTAAATTAATTAGCGCCCCGGCGGCAATTAAAGGAAATACGGTATATTAATATAGGGTTTGTCTCTGTGCGATAGATAAAATGACTATATCGTGATATTCGAGTTTACGTTCTCACACAGTTGCTGTTAGCTGCAGGCATTACACTGCAGGCTCTTCCCACTCTTTCTTGTCTCTCCTTCTCACAGAGACTTAAAACAAGCGCACCTTCTTACATACGTCACATACTGTCATGTGTGCAACGTCACATAATCCTGCGGAGCAGACAGGTAGCGACAAGGTAACGTTAGCTGTGATGCCAACGGTGAAGTGCGGGTGGTAATACGAGAGAGAGAAGGTGCGACTCTAGTAACAAATGGAGGAAGAATTAATTACCAAGAATAACAGCACAGGGTCCGTCGTCTGGCGGTGGTTTGGTTTCAAGCTGGAATTATTCAACATTTATGCGGCAAAAGCGTTGCTACAAAAAGTAGAACCACTACTAATGTAGCATCAAAAGTCACCTGTTAGAGAATAAGGAGTGCTTAAAAGTCTGCATGTAAACATCTCTGCTCAGTGTCACACCCACAAAGCAACAATTTCCAGATCAACACCGTATGAAAAAAAAAATCAACAACAGAAGGAGATAACGTCCGCAGAAACCTACCACAAAGCGAAGGACAAACATTATTTGATTTCCCATTATTCAGCTCATTTTTATTTGACATTGATTGAAATATCTTGTGTGACATCAAACACAAAAGTGCACTTTATTTGTTTTAAACTATTGTAGTGGCGTTCTGTACAAAAAGTGCACTTTAATTTAATGTTGTTTTGATATGTCATCTTAGTGACATCATTCACAAAAGTGCACTTACAGCTTGTTTTAAAATGTCTCTGACAATCTTGCACTTTCTGTTTTGGAAATGACATGAATGTCTGGGCCACTGCTTAATAACAGTTTAATAAATACAATTTTGGTCAATTGACTTAGTTGTGATTTCCCTCTCTGCATGAAAGTTTAAAATTAACATATATTAATGCAGTATGAAGAAGAATGTTTTAATGTAGACACATAGAATCACCATACTGCTGTGATTGTATGCATCAAGTGTTCATTCATGGCAAAGGCAAAATATCGAGATATATATCGTGTATCGTGACATGGCTTAAAAATATCGAGATATGAAAAACAGGTCATGTCGCCCAGCCCTAGTTCACTGTGAGTTGTACTAACTTGTGTAGATACTGTAATTTGGACAATAAGGGCTGTGTGTTTTCAGTAGATCGTTAATCTATACTGCAGTACACTGACTACTCCAAAGTATATCCACAATTCATTTACACAGTGCTTTCTGTTGAGATGATATTATAAAATGTATGCTGAATTGTGAGGGCTATACTCACTTTTGGGCATACTGTCCATGCCAAAAGTATACAATATACACTGAACAAAAATGTAAACGCCACCACTTTGTTTAATTAAACAATTTTAATAAACACGCAAAATACCTACTCCTCTCAAATATTGTTTACTAATCTGTCTAAATCTGTTTTAGTGACCGTTTCTTTGCCAAAATAATCCATCCCACCTCACAGGTGTGGCATATCAAGATAAGTAAGTACCATAGTATAAGTCGCTCCGGAGTATAAGTCGCACCTGCCGAAAATGCATAATAAAGAAGGGAAAAACATATATAAGTCGCACCGGAGTATAAGTCGCATTTTTGGGGAAAATGTATTTGATAAAACCCAACACCAAGAATAGACATTTGAAAAGCAATTTAAAATAAATGAAGAATAGTGAACAACAGGCTGAATAAGTGTACGTTATATGATGCATAAATAACCAACTGAGAAGGTCCCTGGTATTTTAAAGGCCTACTGAAATGAGATTTTCTTATTTAAACGGGGATAGCAGGTCCATTCTATGTGTCATACTTGATCATTTTGCGATATTGCCATATTTTTGCTGAAAGATTTTGTAGAGAACATCGACGATAAAGTTGCAACTTTTGGTCGCTAATAAAAAAGCCTTGCCTGTACCGGAAGTAGCAGACGATGTGCGCGTGACGTCGCGGGTTGTGGAGCTTCTCACATCCTCACATTGTTTATGATCATAGCCACCAGCAGCGAGAGCGATTCGGACCGAGAAAGCGACGATTTCCCCATTAATTTGAGTGAGGATAAAATATTTGTTGATGAGGATAGTGAGAGTGAAGGACTAGAAAAAAAAAAGGCGAGGGCAGTTGGAGCAATTTAGATGTTATTAGACACATTTACTTGGATAATTCTGGAAAATCCCTTATCTGCTTATTGTGTTACTAGTGTTATGGTACCTGAAAGTCGGAGGGGCGTGGCGACTACCAGTGTCTCCGGTGGGAGGAGGTAAGAGAGTCCGCAGCTGCAGGAGGACGCAAGCTCATGTCTACGGTAAGAGCCGACTTATTACCACAATTTTCTCACCGAAACCTGCCAGTTGACATGTGGTCGGGAACCATGTTCGCTTGACCGCTCTGTTCCATAGTAAAGCTTCACCTTCGGGAATGTAAACAAGGAAACACCAGCTGTGTTTGTGTGGCTAAAGGGAGCTGCAATACACTGCTTCCCACCTACATCTTTCTTCTTTGACTTCTCCATTATTAATTTAACAAATTGCAAAAGATTCAGCAACACAGATGTCCAGAATACTGTGTAATTATGCGATGAAAAGAGACGACTTTTAGCCGTGAGCGGTGCTGGAAGAACATGTCAGCTACAACCGGTGACGTCACGCGCACGCGTCATCATACGCGTCATCATTCCGCGACGTTTTCAACCGAATACTTCGCGGGAAATTTAGGACTGCAATTTAGTAAACTAAACCGGCCGTATTGGCATGTGTTGCAATGTTAAGATTGCATCATTGATGTATAAACTATCAGACTGCGTGGTCCGTAGTAGTGGATTTCAGTAGGCCTTTACCGTAACATATTATGGTAAGAGTCATTCAAATAACTATAACATATAGAACATGCTATATGTTTACCAAACAATCTGTCACTCCTAATTGCTAAATCCGATGAAATCTTATACGTCTAGTCCCTGACGTAAATGAGCTAAATGATATTATTTGATATTTTAGGGTAATGTGTGAATAATTTCACACATAAATCGCTATTGAGTATAAGTCGCACCCCCAGGAAAACTATGAAAAAAACTGCGACTTATAGTCCGAAAAATACGGTAAGTAAAGTACCACTGATAGTCACACATACACACACACACACACACACACACACACACACACACACACACACACACACACACACACACACACACACACACACTACGTGTGGTAAAATGAACCTCTGCATTTGACCCATCTCCTTGTTCCACCCCCTGGGAGGTGAGGGTAGAGCAGTGAGCAGCAACGGTAGCCACGCTTGGGAATCATCTTCGCGATTTAACCCCTAATTCCAACTCTTGATGCTGAGTGCCAAGAAGGGAGGCAATGGGTCCCATTTTTATAGTCTTTGGTATGACTCGGGGTTTGAACTCACAACTTACCAATCTCAGGGCGGACACCCTAACCACAAGGCCACTGAGCAGATGATTGAACAGCATGATTATTGCACAGGTGTGTCTTAGGCTGCCCACAATAGAAGGCCATTGTGAAATCTGCAGTTTTACTTTATTTGAGATCTGGTGGGGTCAGAAAAGCAGTCAGTATTTGGTGTGAGCAACACATCTCCTTTGCATAACGTTGATCAGGTTGGTGATTGTGGCCTGTGCATTGTTGGTCTGTGCTTCAATAGCTGTGCAAAGTTGCTGGATATTGGCAGGAACCGGGACATGCTTTCGTATATGTCGATCCACACCAAACCTGCTCAGTGGGTGACACGTCCGGTGGGCATGCTGGCCATGCAAGAACTGGGGATGTTTTCAGCTTCCAGGAATCGTGTACAGATCCGTGCAACATGGGGCTGTGCATTGTCATACCGCAACATGAAGTGATAGTCACGGGTGAATGGCACGACAGTGGGCTTCAGGATCTCATCGTGGCGTTTCTGTGTATTCAAAATGCCATGCGCTTGAGTTTGTTGTCCATTACATCCACTCGATTCACAACGTTGACATCAGAAAACAGCTCTCCCACAAATGTTGTCTGCCATTTGCCCTGAACAGTGAACATTCGTGAACACCTCTCTGACATGCCAGACGTAATCAAATGTGAGTATTTGCCCACTCAAGTTGGTTACGACGACGAACTGCAGTCAGGTCAAGACCCCGATGAGAATGACAAGCATGCAGATGAGCTTCCTTGGAACAGTTTTTCACAGTTTGTGCAGAAATTCTAGGGGTGTGATAACCAATTGTTGCTGATTGTGAGTCCGGTTGGATGTATTGCCAAATTCTCTGAAACGGCTTATGATCAATCGAGAAATGAACATTCAATTCACGGGCAACAGCTCTGGTGGACATTCCTGCAGCCAGCATGCCAACTGCGCGCTCCCTCAAAACTTGAAACATCTGTGGCATTGTGCTGTGTGATAAAACTGCACATTTCAGAGTGGCCTTTTATTGTGGGCAGCCTAAGGCAACAGTCATGCTGTTTAATCAGCATCTTGATATGCAACACCTGTGAGGTGGGGTGAATTGTCCTGGCAAAAAAAAATGCTCATTATTACAGATTTAGACAGATTTGTGAACAATATTTGAGAGGAATAGGTATTTTGTGTCGAATAGGTCTTGTATAGTCGAACCTCCGAGTCAGGGGAAACGGTGTGGTTTTCGTTCTGGTCGTGGAACTGTGGACCAGCTCTATACTCTCAGCAGGGTCCTTGAGGGTGGATGGGAGTTTGCCCAACCAGTCCCATGTGCTTTGTGGATTTGGAGAAGGCATTCGACCGTGTACCCGGGGAAGTCCTGTGGGGAGTGCTCAGAGAGTATGGGGTAACAGACTGTCTGATTGTGGCGGTTCGCTCCCTGTATGATCAGTGTCAGAGCTTGGTCCATATTGCCGGCAGTAAGTCAGACTCGTTTCCAGTGAGAGTTGGACTCCACCAAGGCTGCCCTTCGTCACTGATTTTGTTCATAACTTTTATGGACAGAATTTCTAGGCCCAGTCAGGGCGTTGAGGGTATCTGGTTGGGTGGCTGCAGGATTAGGTCTCTGCTTTTTGCAGGTGATGTGGTCCTGATGGCTTCATCTGGCCAAGATTTTCAGCTCTCACTGGATCGGTTCGCAGCAGAGTGTGAAGCGACCGGGATTATAATCAGCACCTCCAGGTCAGAGTCCATGATTCTCGCCCGGAAAAGGGTGGAGTGCCATCTCCGGGTTGGGGAGGAGATCTTGCCCCAAGTGGAGGAGTTCAAGTACCTCAGAGTCTTGTTTGCGATTGAGGGAAGAGTGGATTGTGAGATCGACAGGCGTCTTCAGTAATACGGACGCTGTATCGATCCGTTGGAGTGAAGAAGAAGCTGAGCCGGAAGGCAAAGCTCTCAATTTACCGGTCGATCTACGTTCCCATCCTCACCTATGGTCGTGAGTTTTGGGTTATGACCGAAAGGACAAGATCACGGGTACAAGCGGCCGAAATAAGTTTCCTCCGCCGGGTGGCGGGGCTCTCCCTTAGAGATCGGGTGAGAAGCTCTGTCATCCTGGAGGAGCTCAAACTAAAGCTGCTGCTCCTCCACATTGAGAGGAGCCAGATGAGGTGGTTCGGGCATCCTTTCAGGATGCCACCCAAACGCCTCCCTAGGGAGGTAGGAGGCCACGGGGAAGCCCCAGGACACGTTGGGAAGACTATGTCTCGGCTGGCCTGGGAACGCTTCGGCATCCCCCTGGAGGAGCTGGACGAAATGGCTTGGGAGAGCAAAGTCTGGGCTTCCCTGCTTAGGATAAGCAGGGAAGATAAGCAGAAGAAGCGGACAGAAGATGGATGGATGGATGAAGGTCTTTTGTGTATATAGTTAAGGTTTTAGATCTTTGAGTTTAACTCATGAAAAATGGGAGCAAAAATAAAAGTGCTGCGTTTATATTTTTGTTCAGTGTACGCCATGAAATATAAACACTATACACACGCACACGCACTTACATACATACACACTCACGTAGTTCTGAGCAAGGTCAGGGTGGTTGCGCTCGATGCCGTCATCCAGAATGGTCACCACCACATCTTTGCCCGTATAGCCCCTTTTCCACGCCCCCATGATGTTCATGTCCGACTGGCAGTTGTGGGCGTCGTCGTTACAGTGCTGGGGAGACATGGTAAGAGTCGTCAAGGAAACCAAAGAGACACATAAAGGAGGGAGTTACCACACAGTGTTCAAAATCCAAAAACATTCATACAAGTGGAAAAATAAGTCTGCTGCTTGTTGCCTTTCATATCAAAAGTGGCGGGATACAGCTATGAATGGTTTCTTTGGTTAAAAGTGTCGCAAAATGCAAAACGCCAGAAGTCAACTGACCGCTCAATCAACTGAGTGAGACACACTAAAGTTTGACTTTGCGCAATGTACTGTTTCAAAATCTTTTGTGAGAGGCATATTTTTCCAAAATTTTTTGTGAAATTCTTCATTGAATTTTAATTTACAAGTTTGATAGTTTTTTGCCCAGGTAAGCCACCAGCCGCTAGACTAGATCTGACCAATCTATGTCTACGAGTATGAACTGATGAAGCCTACTGAGGTATTGGCACCAGCCGCTAGACTATATCTGACCAATTTTAGTCTATGAGCATGGACTGATGAAGCCTATTGAGGTATTGGCACCGGCCGCTAGACTAGATCTGATCAATCTCAGTCCATGACCATGAACTGATGAAACCTACTGAGGTATTGGCACCAGTCACTAGACTATATCTGACCAATCTTAGTCTGTGAGCATGAACTGATGAAGACTACTGAGGTATTGGCACCAGCCGCTAGACTAGGTCTGACCAACCCTAGTCTATGAGCATGAACTGATGAAGCCTACTTGGATGAGAGGCGAAACGTCTTCTAAGACAAACCAAACAGTCCAGTTGCGATGGATTGAATACCCTGAGAGTACAATGACCTGGATGAATGAGAACATTCATGTATGTGTTTCAAGGTAAGCTACGTGGTTTACTGCCAATGCTTTAATTATATCCAGGGTTTCTATTTAGCGAAGCTGCAAACGGGACACATGGTTAATTGAAAGCAAACCATAATTGCAGTGAGGCAAAATTTTAAAACTGAAATGTACTGTAAATTTGATAATTTGTGAGATGGGATTTCACAAGATTAAAACGTGACGATACATCTCGTCTAGAGCGCAAGCAAAACAATCAGAAGTTGTTGTTTGTTTTTGTTTTTAATTGGAAGAATATTTGTCCTGCCTTGTGTGATGAACTGGAACATTAATGGGGAACTGCACTTTATTAATTAGATTTTTTCATACAATTTAGCCCAGGGGTCCCCAAACTTTTTGACTTGGGGGCCATATTGGGTTAAAAAAAATGTGGCTTCAGGCCGGGCTGTACACACACACAAACACACATATATATATATATATATATATATATACATACATACATACATATACATTAGAGATGTCGATAAATGCTTTAAAATGCAATATCGGAAATTATCGGTACCGGTATTAAAATTATCGGTATTGGTTTCAAAAAGTAAAATTTATGACTTTTTAAAACGCCGCTGTGTACACGGAGAAGTAAAGAGCGCCAATTAACCTTAAAGGAGCTCCTTTAGCGTACCGGCCCAGTCACAGAAAATCTACGGCTTTTCACACAAACAAGTGAATGCCAAACATACTTGGTCGACAGCCATACAGGTCACACTGAGGGTGGCCGTATAAACAACTTTAACATTGTTACAAATATGCGCCACACTGTGAACCCACACCAAACAGGAATGACAAACACATTTCGGGAGAACATCCGCACCGTAACACAACATAAACACAACAGAACAAATACCCAGAATCCCTTGCAGCACTAACTCTTCCAGTACGCAACAGTATACACCCCCGCTACCCCCTACCCCCTCAACCCCGCCCCACCAACCCCGCCCACCTCAACCTCCTCATGCTCTCTCAGGGATAGCATGTCCCAAATTCCAAGCTGCTGTTTTGAGGCATGTTAAAAAAAAGAATGCACTTTGTGACTTCAATAATAAATATGGCAGTGCCATGTGTCATTTTTTTCCATAACTGGAGTTGATTTATTTTGGAAAACCTTGTCACATTGTTTAATGCATCCAGCGGGGCATCACAAAAAATTAGGCATAATATTGTGTTTATTCCACGACTGTATATATCGGTATCAGCAGTGACGTGCAGTCAGGGGAGGCAGGTGAGGCGGGGCCTCACGTGCCATCATGGAAATAAAAAAAAATGTAAAAAGAAAAAATATTAATTAAATTGTTATATGTATCCAGTGATTATACTTTATAAAGTTATTTTCCATTTAACTTCACCAGTTTTAGATTATATTTATTCAAAATCGCTCAATTTTCACATTTGCCGTTCAAATACTGAAAAGAGACTTGCGTTGAGACAGCAGCCGGTTGAGCCTCCCCATGGATTGCACAATGACTCGGCTAACTGCTGGCTGCTGTGCAGTGAGACCGTATTGCTATATGAATTATATTTTACATTTCCATAGTTTAGTTAGCTGAGGTATATAATGTACAGTGTATTTTGTCAACAACTGTATGTGTGTAACGTATTTCTTGTTCTGGGCAATCATAAAACGTCTCCCGCCTCCTCGTGATAGAGGGCGCTAGTGATCCCAGGGATCATTCTTGCGACAACTCGCCTGCAGAAGAAGTGACAACAAGCAGCAAGAGTGAGCAGCGCGTGTTTATTTTTTCCTCTCCTCTGGACTTTTAACACTGATGATTACATATCTAAAAAAAAAAACAGTTTTCTAAACTGGACTTTCAATCGAAGCAGGAGCGGCGCATTGACTTCATTTATAAGTAAAGGTAAGACCATAATAACGTTTTTTATATTAAATGTGCTTTTTTGTGTGCTACAGTTTGTATGTGTAAAAAATGCTGGTATGAGCGTTTAAACATAACCCGTTAACTGCTGCCAATCAAATGGTGAATAAGATACTCTTTAGGGTTCATATGTTTATAAATCTGACTGTGATGAAGTCAGTGCCTCACCAGCCATGAACCTCACCGCACGTCACTGGGTATCAGTTGATATCGGAATCGGTAATTAA
>NC_084611.1:38563734-38583734 GCF_033978795.1 Nerophis ophidion
AGAGGCGACGGGCTGGGGTGGCAATTCTTGTTTCTCCCCGGCTCAAAGCCTGTAAGTTGGAGTTCAACCCGGTGGACGAAAGGGTAGCCTCCCTCCGCCTTCGGGTGGGGGGACGGGTCCTGACTGTAGTTTGTGCTTACGCACCAAACAGCAGTTCAGAGTACCCACCCTTTTTGGGAACACTCGAGGGAGTACTGGAAAGTGCTCCCCCGGGTGATTCCCTTGTTCCCTTGTCCTACTGGGAGACTTCAATGCTCACGTTGGCAACGGCAGTGAAACCGGGAGAGGCGTGATTGGGAAGAATGGCCGCCCGGATCTGAACCCGAGTGCTATTTTGTTATTGGACTTTTGTGCTCGTCACAGTTTGTCCATAACAAACACCATGTTCAAACATAAGGGTGTCCATATGTGCACTTGGCACCAGGACAGCCTAGCCCGCAGTTCCATGATCGACTTTGTAGTTGTGTCATCGGATTTGCGGCCTTATGTTTTGGACACTCGGGTGAAGAGAGGAGCGGAGCTTTCTACCGATCACCACCTGGTGGTGAGTTGGCTGAGATGGTGGGGGAGGTTGCCAGACAGACCTGGCAGGCCCAAACGCATTGTGAGGGTCTGCTGGGAACGTCTGGCAGAGTCTCCTGTCAGACAAAGTTTCAATTCCCACCTCCGGAAGAACTTTGAACATGTCACGAGGGAGGTGCTGGACATTGAGTCCGAGTGGACCATGTTCCGCACCTCTATTGTCGAGGCGGAAGATCGGAGCTGTGGCCGCAAGGTAGTTGGTGCCTGTCGGGGCGGCAATCCTAAAACCCTTTGGTGGACACCAGCGGTGAGGGATGCCGTCAAGCTGAAGAAGGAGTCCTATCGGGTCCTTTTGGCTCATAGGACTCCGGAGGCAGTGGACAGGTACCGACAGGCCAAGCGGTGTGCAGCTTCAGCGGTCGCGGAGGCAAAAACTCGGACATGGGAGGAGTTCGGGGAAGCCATGGAAAACGACTTCCGGACGGCTTCGAAGCGATTCTGGACCACCATACGGCGCCTCAGGAAGGGGAAGCAGTGCACTATCAACACCGTGTATGGTGCGGATGGTGTTCTGCTGACCTCAACTGCGGATGTTGTGGATAGGTGGAAGGAATACTTCGAAGACCTCCTCAATCCCACTAACACGTCTTCCTATGAGGAAGCAGTGCCTGGGGAATCTGTGGTGGACTCTCCTATTTCTGGGGCTGAGATCGCTGAGGTAGTTAAAAAGCTCCTCGGTGGCAAGGCCCCAGGGGTGGACGAGACCCGCCCGGAGTTCCTTAAGGCTCTGGATGCTGTGGGGCTGTCTTGGTTGACAAGACTTTGCATCATCGCGTGGACATCGGGGGCGGTACCTCTGGATTGGCAGACCAGGGTGGTGGTTGCTCTCTTTAAGAAGGGGGACCGGAGGATGTGTTCCAACTATCGTGGGATCACACTCCTCAGCCTTCCCGGTAAGGTTTATTCAGGTGTACTGGAGAGGAGGCTACGCCGGATAGTCGAACCTCGGATTCAGGAGGAACAGTGTGGTTTTCGTCCTGGTCGTGGAACTGTGGACCAGCTCTATACTCTCGGCAGGGTTCTTGAGGGTGCATGGGAGTTTGCCCAACCAGTCTACATGTGCTTTGTGGACTTGGAGAAGGCATTCGACCGTGTCCCTCGGGAAGTCCTGTGGGGAGTGCTCAGAGAGTATGGGGTATCGGACTGTCTTATTGTGGCGGTCCGCTCCCTGTACGATCAGTGCCAGAGCTTGGTCCGCGTTGCCGGCAATAAGTCGAACACATTTCCAGTGAGGGTTGGACTCCGCCAAGGCTGTCCTTTGTCACCGATTCTGTTCATAACTTTTATGGACAGAATTTCTAGGCGCAGTCAAGGCGTTGAGGGGTTACGGTTTGGTAACCGCAGGATTAGGTCTCTGCTTTTTGCAGATGATGTGGTCCTGATGGCTTCATCTGACCGGGATCTTCAGCTCTCACTGGATCGGTTCGCAGCCGAGTGTGAAGCGACTGGAATGAGAATCAGCACTTCCAAGTCCGAGTCCATGGTTCTCACCGGGAAAAGGGTGGAATGCCATCCCTGGGTTGGGGAGGAGACCTGGCCCCAAGTGGAGGAGTTCAAGTACCTAGGAGTCTTGTTCACGAGTGAGGGAAGAGTGGATCGTGAGATTGACAGGCGGATCGGTGCGGCGTCTTCAGTAATGCGGACGTTGTACCGATCCGTTGTGGTGATGAAGGAGCTCAGCCAGAAGGTAAAGCCCTCAATTTACCGGTCGATCTACGTTCCCATCATCACCTATGTTCATGAGCTTTGGGTCATGACCGAAAGGATAAGATCACGGGTACAAGCGGCCGAAATGAGCTTCCTCCACCGTGTGGCGGGGCTCTCCCTTAGAGATAGGGTGAGAAGCTCTGCCATCTGGGAGGAACTCAAAGTAAAGCCGCTGCTCCTTCACATCGAGAGGAGCCAGATGAGGTGGTTCGGGCATCTGGTCAGGATGCCACCCGAACGCCTCCCTAGGGAGGTGTTTAGGGCACGTCCAACCGGTAGGAGGCCACGGGGAAGACCCAGGACAGGTTCGGAAGACTATGTCTCCCGGCTGGCCTGGGAACGCCTCGGGATCCCCCGGGAAGAGCTAGACGAAGTGGCTGGGTAGAGGGAAGTCTGGGTTTCCCTGCTTAGGCTGTTGCCCCCGCGACCCAACCTCGGATAAGCGGAAGATGATGGATGGATGTGTGTGTGTGTGTATGTATATATATATATATATATATATATATATATATATATATATAAATATATATATATATATATATACATATATATATATATATACATACATACATACATACATACATACATACATACATACATACAGGACTGTCTCAGAAAATTTGAAAATTGTGATAAAGTCCTTTATTTTCTGTAATGAAACTAAAAACATGGAAATGTCAAACATTCTGGATGCACTACATCAACTGAAATATTGCAAGCCTTTTATCATTTTAATAAAAACTAAGAAATCCTATCTCAAAAAATGTGAATATTTCCTCAGACCAAGAAAAAAAAAAGATTTATAACAGCAAAACAAAATCAAACATTTGAAAATGTCAATTAATGCACTAAGTACTTGGTTAGGAATCCTTTCGCATGGATTACTGCATCAATGCAGCGTGGCATGGAGGCAATCGGCCTGTTGCATTGCTGGGTTGTTATGGATGCCCAGGATGCTTCAATAGCGGCCTTTAGCTCATTTGCATTATTGGGTCTGGTGTCTTTCAGCTTCTTCTTCACAATACCCCACAAATTCTCTATAGGGTTCAGGTCAGGGGAGTTGGCAGGCCAATCGCGGACAGTAATGCCATGGTCAATACACCAGTTACTGGTGGTTTTGGCACTTTGGGCAGGTGCCAGATCATGCTGGAAAATTAAATCATCATCTCCATAGAGCTTTACAACAGATGGAAGCATGGAGTGCTCTTGGTACACAGCTGCATTGACTCTGGACTTGATGAAACACAGTGGACCAAAACCAGCGGCTGACATGGCTCCCCAAACCATTGCACACTGGATATCAAGCAACTTGGATTTTGCTCCTCTCCAGCCTTCCTCCAGACTATAGCGCCTTGACTTCCAAATGAAATACAAAATTTGCTTTCATCTGAAAACAGGACACTGGACCACTCTGTACTGTCTTTCAGTCAGACGCTTGTTGCGTTGTCTTGAGTTCAGGAGTGGCTTGACCATGGGAATACGGCTATTGTAGCTGTATATTGTTGAAAAGCTCTGTGGAGATGATGATTTCATTTTCCAGCATTATCTGGCACCTGCCCAAAGTGCCAAAACCACCAGTAACTGGTGTACTGACCATGGCATTACTGTCCTCCATTGGCCTGCCAACTCCCCTGACCTGAACCCTATAGAGAATGTGTGGGGTATTGTGAAGAAGAAGCTGAAAGACACCAGACCCAATAATGCAAATGAGCTAAAGGCCGCTAGTGAAGCATCCTGGGCATCCATAACACCTCAGCAATGCCACAGGCCGATTGCCTCCATGCCACGCTGCAATGATGCAGTAATCCATGCGAAAGGATTCCTAACCAAGTACTTAGTGCATTAATTGACATTTTCAAATGTTTGATTTTGTTTTGCTGTTATAAGTCTTTCTTTTAACTTGGTCTGAGGAAATATTCAAATTTTTTGAGATAGGATTTTTTTTAGTTTTTCTTAAGCTGTATGCCATAATCAGCAATATTAAAGTAATAAAAGGCTTGCATTATTTCAGTTGATGTGTAGTGCATCCAGAATGTATGACATTTCCATGTTTTTAGTTTCATTACAGAAAATAAAGGACTTTATCACAATATTCAAATTTTCTGAGACAGTCCTGTATATATATATATATATATATATATATATATATATATATATATATATATATATATATATATATATATGTGTGTGTGTGTGTGTGTGTGTGTCTACATGTATATATTTGTATACATAATATATACATACACATTATATATATATATATATTTACATAATATAAATATATATACATGTATGTATATGTACATAATATATATTATATATATACATAATATATATATTATATATATATACACAATATATATGAGTGTGTGTATGTATGTATGTACGTATATATATACACTATATATATATATATATATATATATATATATATATATATATATATATATATATATATATATATATATATATATATATATATATATATATATATATATATATATATATATATATATATATATATATATATATATATATATATATATATACATAATATACAGATCCTTTAGCTTCTCTGACCCAACACTAATCAGGTCCACAGACGGGTCCTCGGCAGACCTTTCACTTACAAACTAAAACATTAGATAAGAGCGTCATGAAAATGCTTATAGGACACCTAACACAAAAGTATACTCACAATATACCACATACTGCTCCACTTGGCATCGTTATAGAATATGTTGTTTTGGGCTGCTGGACTGTGGGCGTGGCTTGACAGAGAGAGTGGCGGGGCCGCTTTGTAATCCCTCTTGATCCTCCTCCTGACCACCTGCTGCTGTATCCATTCCACCTGAAATGCACACAGGATGGCCAGAAACTAAGAAGGCTGCACAGCAGAAAGGAAGACGCAACTAAAATCAGACATTTACTGTACTTCACTGGAGTTTTAATATTCAGGAATGTGTGAGGCGCTGAGAAGACACAAAGCAACGAAATAAACACTGCTTGAAGGCTGCCATAGGTAATAATCTGACATCAAAACACAACAAAATCATTTTCATGGTACAAAGGCTTGAAATCACATAAAAATACAGCTGATAGTGCGCTCATTGGTGAGAGGCTGCACATTCCTCTGCTCAAGAAGAAAAAAATGCACTTAAATCCTTTTTTTTTTTTAAATATAAAAATATTTGTATATTATATATAACGTCATTAAAAAATACTAAAGGATAAAAACGGACTAACTTAATTAATTTTATTGAGCCCCTAAATGGGGAACTGCAATTTTGGGGGAAATTTTGCCTAGTTTGTCTACGTTAGCGCGTATAATAAAAATATGGGAAAGGCATTCGGGTGGCATCCTGACCAGATGCCCGAACCACCTAATCTGGCCCCTCTCCACGTGGAGGACTAGCGGATTTACTTTGAGCTCCTCCCGGACGGCAGAGCTTCTCACCCTATCTCTAAGGGAGAGCCCTGCCACCAGGCGGAGGAAACTCATTTTGGCCGCTTGTACCCGTGATCTTCTCCTTTCAGACAAAACCCAAAGCTCATGAGGATGGGAACGTAGATCGACTGGTAAATTGAGAGCTTTGCCTTCCGGCTCAGCTCCTTCTTCACAACAACGGATCGATACAGCGTCCGCATTACTGAAGACGCCGCACCGATCCGCCTGTCGACCTCACGAGCCACTCTCCCCTCACTCTTGAACAAGACTCCAAGGTACTTGAACTCCTCCCCTTGGAACAAGATCTCCTCCCCAACCCGGAGACGGCACTCAACCCTTTTCCGGCCGAGAACAATGGACTCGGACGTTGAGGTGCTGATTCTTATCCCGGTCGCTTCACACTCGGCTGCGAACCGATCGAGTGAGAGCTGAAGATCTTGGCCAGATGAAACCATCAGGACCACATCATCTGCAAAAAGCAGAGACCTAATCCTGCAGCCACCAAACCGGATCCCCTCAACACCTTGACTGCGTCTGGAAATTCTGTCCAAAAAAGTTATGAACAGAATGGGTGATAAAGGGCAGCCTTGGCGGAGTCCAACCCTCACTGGAAACGGGTCCGACATTCTGCTCACTTAACAGACACAATCCACTTTGCACACGTTTAGTAGACCAGCTTTGCATGTGCTATCAAGTTTGCACGTGTTTTAGTACAAGTAAACCTTTGATAAATCAGGCCCATAATGTTTAACACAGTTTTTAGTGTGTTTTCATGTACTGTAGTGTAACTCTAACTTAAATGAGAGCAACCTGGTGATAATTGGAGAGAGGCAGTTATTTCCTCAATGTGAAAACCAATTATCTACTGTAAAATGTATTTATTTATTATTTTTCTATTTTTAATATAGATTTTGAGTGCAACGTGCAAGCGCTTTTGACCATGTGGTCACATATTGTACGACACAGCAGCAACAGAACCAATTTTGTCATAGCTACAAACTGCTCAGACTGCATTAGTCGGGATCGACCGATTATCAGGCAAGGCCAATTATTGGCGTGGATATTTAGTATTTTCACATATCAGCATCAGAATTATTATTTTTTCGACATTGGCATTTTTTTATTCGTTTTGTTATTGATCATGAAGGGTAATATTGACCTATATCATCACAGTTGTGATCATTTTAAATCCAGCAATCATTGAACAAATGTCTGCCTTATATTAATCCAATTTTAGAACTGGTTATTTTGGCTCAGATGCAGCCGTGCCTCTTGTCTCCAGCATTGTACCGCCCACAGCACCATCTGATTGATGATGCAAACCATGCACGGGTCGGTAAAAGTTTTTTTTTTAATAGATAGATATGTTATTATTTGAAAATACACAACTTTAAAAAATGTTTGCAGGCATGTTTTTTGTAATTTTTCAAATTAACTCAAAAATTATTATTTTTTATATTTGAATTTTTTTTAAATGGCACTTTTGTTGGAACTTTTTCAAATTAATTAATTCATAAAATGTTTACTATTTTGATTTTTTTAAGAGCTAACTAAACTGTGGCGGACATTTCTAATATTTTTATTTTTTTTAAATGGCTAAAAACAGATATTGCATTTATTTAAAGACCAAACTTTGTGTTATAGCTTACTAAAGTAAACTATAACACAACACAAGTATATAATTCTGATTTGAAAAACTTCAGCTTTTTCTATTTATCTGATTCTTTGCTCAATTTTCTTACATTTTTACTGTTTTTGTTTTTTTTATAGATAGATATGTTATTATTTGAAAATACACAACATTAAAAAATGTTTGCAGGTACGTTTGTTGTAATTTTTCAAATTAATTAATTTTTTTTTTTTTAATAACTAACTAAACTGTGGCGGCCATTTTTTATATTTTTCATTTTTTTAAATGGCTAAAAACAGATACTGCATATATTTAATGACCAAAACGTGGTGTTATAGCTCACTAAGTATATTATTATTAGTTATTATTGGAAAAACTTCAGCTTTTTCAGTTTTTTTTTTCAATTCTTTGCTCTATTTTCCTACATTTTTACTGTTGTTTTTGTTATAGATAGCTGTTATTATTTGAAAATACACAACGTTTGTTGCACGTTTGTTGCAATTTTTTAAATTAATTAATTAATTTTTATTTCTTTTCTTAATAACTAACTAAGCTGTGGCAGCCATTTTTAATATCTTTATTTTTTTAAATGGCTAAAAACAGATATTTCATTTATTTGAAGACCAAAACTTTGCGTTGTAGCTCACTAAGTATGTTATTATTAATTATTATTTGAAAAACTTCAGCTTTTTCTGTTTTGTTTTTTTCCCGATTCTTTGCTCTATTTTCTTACATTTTTACTGTTGTCGTTTTTTTATAGATAGATATGTTCCATCCATCCATCCATTTTCTAACGCTTATTCCCTTTCGGGGTCGCTGGCGCCTATCTCAGCAACAATCGGGCGGTACACCCTGGACAAGTCGCCACCTCATCGCAGGGCCAACACAGATAGACAGACAACATTCACACTCACATTCACACACTAGGGCCAATTTAGTGTTGCCAATCAACCTATCCCCAGGTGCATGTCTTTGGAAGTGAGAGGAAGCCGGAGTACCCGGAGGGAACCCAAGCATTCACGGGGAGAACATGCAAACTCCACACAGAAAGATCCCGAGCCTGGATTTGAACCCAGGACTGCAGGAACTTCGTATTGTGAGGCAGACGCACTAACCCCTCTTCCACGGTGAAGCCCAGATAGATATGTTATTATTACAAAATACGCAATTTTAAAAAACGTTACAGGCCCGTGTTTTGTAATTTTTCAAATTATTAATTTATGAATTATTATTTTAATGACTCACTAAACTTTGTTCACTAAGTATTTTATTAATTACTATTTGGAAAACTTCAGGTTTTTCAGTTTTTCCCCCGATTTTTTTGCTCTATCTTCTTACATTTTTACTGTTTTTGTTTTGTTTTTGTTTTTCCTTGCCCTTTTGTGGGTTCTTCCGAGGATGTTGTAGTCGTAATGATTTGTGCAGTCCTTTGAGACATTTGTGATTTGGGGCTATATAAATAAACATTGATTGATGGTTTTTAATAGAGATGTTATTATTTGAAAAAACACAAATTTTAAAAATGTTTGCAGGCACGTTTGTTGTAATTTTTCAAATTAATTAATTCATAAACTTTTATTATTTAAATTTTTTTAATAACTAACTAAACTTTGGCAGCCATTTTTAATATTTTTAATTTTTTTAAATGGCTAAAAAAATATATTGCATTTATTTAAAGACCACAAAGTTGTGCTATAGCACACTAAGTATATTATTATTAATTATTATTTGAAAAACTTCAGCTTTTTCTGGGGATTTTTCCCGATTCTTTGCTGTATTTTCTTAAATTTTTACCGTTGTTTTTTTTATTTTTATTGATAGATATGTTATTATTTGAAAATACACAATTTTAAAAAACATTTGCAGGCACATTTGTTGTAATTTTTCAAATTATTAATTTATAAATTATTATTATTTTGATTATTTTAATGACTCACTAAACTTTGTTTGTCTTTTAATTTATTGAATTGTTTTCTTATTTCTAAATCTTCTAATATTTTACATCAGGGGTCTCTAAACCTTTTCCTACCAGGGCCACGTACTGAAAAATGACCTATGCAGCGATCATTTTTTCAAATGCTAAAAACAGATATTGCATTTATTTAAAGACCAAAACGTTGCGTTATAGCTTACTAAGTATATTATTAATTATTATTTGAAAAACTTCAGCTTTATCCGTTTTTTCCCCCGATTTTTTGCTTTGCTCTATTTTCTTACATGTTTACTGTTGCTCTTTTTTTAATAGATAGATATGTTATTATTTGAAAATACACAACTTAAAAAAACGTTGGCCGGCACGTTTGTTGTAATTTTTCAAATCAATTCATTCATAAATTATTATTTATTTATTATTTTTTTATAACTAACTAAATTGTGGTGGCCATTTTTGATATTTTTAAATGGTTAAAACCAGATATTTCATTTATTTAAAGACCAAAACTTTGCGTTATATCTCACTAAGTATATTATTATCAATTATTATTTGAAAAACTTCAGCTTTTTCTGGGGGGTTTTCCCGGTTCTTTACTCTATTTTCTTACATTTTTACTGTTGTTTTATCAATAGATAGAAATGTTATTATTTGAAAATACAATACTTTAAAAAATGTTTGCAGGTACGTTCGTTGTAATTTTTCAAATTAATTCATTCATAAATTATTATTAATTATTTTTTTATAACTAACTAAACTGTGGTGGCCATTTTTGATATTTTTAAATGGTTAAAAACAGATATTGCATTTATTTAAAGACCAAAACTTTGCGTTATAGCTCACTAAGTATATTATTATTAATTATAATTTGAAAAACTTCAGCTTTTTCTGGGGGGTTTTCCAGATTCTTTACTCTATTTTCTTACATTTTTACTGTTGTTTTATCAATAGATAGAAATGTTATTATTTGAAAATACAAAACTTTAAAAAATGTTTGCAGGCACGTTTGTTGTAATTTTTCAAATTAATTCTTAAATTATTGTTATTTTTATAATAACTAACTAAACTGTGGTGGCCATTTTTTACTATTTTTAATCTTTTTAAATAGCTAAAAACATATATTGCATATATTTAAAGGCCAAACTTTGTGTTATTAATACTAATAAGAGTAAAACAAGAAAACCATTGCTGGAAAATAATGTAGGTTTAGTCGCTATGTTTAAATGATTAACAAATGTAAATGTATTGTAACTAAAAGTTTCATGATGGTGGCCGTTTGACCCTGGAACAGAGTAATACCTATGACACCATATTCTGTGGGAACATTGGATTCTATATGCAATCACATCAGTAGTCCATCTGAAGCTGTAAGTACAGCTCTTCTGGCCATGTCTGCATTCACTCTCCAACAACATGACGCCACAGCATCTAATGATGGAACAGACATTGTACAAAGAGACCACAAAGAGAATCATTTCCAGACAAGCATGAGTGATTTTCCTCTACGTGAACAGTGTCCGTCTGCAGCACAAAAAAAAAGCAGGAAAAAAACAAAACAGTTTTGTCGATACAACTTGAGCAGACAGCAAAAAGAGGAGCGAAGCTGACAATGACTGCAGAGTGATTATCTGCTCTCATGCACAGAAACAATTTGCCAGGTTCTCTGGAGACTCAGGAGTCAGCGAGACTCGGTTAGCCGAGAGAAGAGCAGGCTTGAAGAGAATGAGTCCCCTGAGAGTCAATAAATATAAAAAAAATAAAGGCTCAGCTGGAGGAAGGAAAGTGAATATAAATAGCTGGAGAGAGTATGTCGCAGGAGAATTGATTGAAGGCTGATTTAATAACTCAATTGAGTGGCATTTCGGAGGCTACAAAGACAAACCATTAAAGGCCTACTGAATTGAGATTTTCTTATTGAAACGGGGATAGCAGGTCCATTCTATGTGTCATCCTTGATCATTTCGCGGTATTGCCATATTTTTGCTGAAAGGATTTAGTAAAGAACATCGACAATAAAGTTCGCAACTTTTGGTCGCTAATAAAAAAGCCTTGCCTTTACGGAAGTCGCAGACGATGACGTCACAAGGGTGAGGGCTCCTCACGTCCTCGCAATTGTTTATAATGGGAGCCTCCAGCAGCAAGAGCTATTCGGACCGAGAAAACGACAATTTCCCCATTAATTTGAGCGAGGATGAAAGACTTGTGGAATGATATTGATAGCGAAGACTAGAAGAAAAAATAAATAAATAAAAATAAAGTAAAAAAAAAAAAAAAAAAGGCGATTGCATTGGGACGGATTCAGATGTTTTTAGACACATTTACTAGGATAATTCTGGGAAATCCCTTATCTTTCTATTGTGTTGCTAGTGTTTTAGTGAGATTAAATAGTATCTGATAGTCGGAGGGGTGTCTCCGCGGGTGTCTTGACGCCAGTCTCTGAGGGAAGTCGACGGCAGCTGCATGAACGGCGCAGGCTCAGCTGATCTCCGTTAAGAGGCAAATTTTTACCACAATTTTCTCACTGTAACCTGCCAGTTGACAAGTGGTCGGGAACCATGTTCGCTTGACCGCTCTGATCCATAGTAAAGCTTCACCTCCGGGAATTTTAAACAAGGAAACACCTTGTGTTTGTGTGGCTAAAGGCTAAAGCTTCCCACCTCCATCTTTCTACTTTGACTTCTCCATTATTGATTGAACAAATTGCAAAAGATTTAGCAACACGGATGTCCAAAATACTGTTTGATTGCGCGATGAAAAGAGACGACTTTTAGCCGCAAATGGTACTGCGCTAATATGTCCCCTGCAACCCGGGACGTCACGCGCACGCGTCATCATTCCGCGACATTTTCAACAAGAAACTCCGCGGGAAACTTAAAATTGTAATTTAGTAAACTAAACCAGCCGTATTGACATGTGTTGCAATGTTAACATTTCCTCATTGATCGATAAACTATCAGACTGCGTGGTCGGTAGTGGTGGGTTTCAGTAGGCCTTTAAATACCGACTTCGACAGTTATTAGTCGTACACTCCAACAGTGCGTACGCCTGCTGCCGAGGTGTCCGTCAGCCTCAAAAACAATGGTGTCATCAAGATAAGCGCGTCTACTTAAAACCACTGGCGTATGATTACAATTTGCATACATTAGCATTTATATTTGATCCGCTTGTCCGCCGTTCTGGGGGAGACGGTGAAGGCATTGCTGCCTTTCACGCCTCGATTATGTCAGCTCTGCATGTTTTATTTCGCCCACCCCAAGTTGGAGCTCGGCTTGGAAACAAGTTTCACTCGGAGGGAGCAAACTGCCGAATGTGGAGGAGTTGAAAGTGGAGATGTCCGATAATATCGGCCGAAAAATCCTTTAAAATGTGATATCAGAAATTATCGGTATCTGTTTCAAAAAGTAAAATTAATGACTTTTTAAAACGCCGCTGTACGGAGTGGTACACAGACGTAGGGAGAAATACAGAGCGCCAATAACCTTTAAAAGGCACTGCCTTTGCGTGCTGGCCCAATCACATAATACCTACAGCTTTTCACACACACAAGTGAATGCAGGGCATACTTGGTCAACAGCCATACAGGTCACACCGAGGGTGGCCGTATAAACAACTTTAACACTGTTAGAATATACGCCACACTGTGAACTAACACCAAACAAGAATGACAAACACATTTCGGGAGAACATCTGCACCGTAACACAACATAAACACAACAGAACAACTACTCAGAACCCCTTGCAGCACTAACTCTTCCGGGACGCTACAATATACACCACCGCTACTCCCTTTTTTTCCATAACTTGAGTCGATTTATTTTGGAAAACCTTGTTGCATTGTTTAATGCATCCAGCGGGGCATCACAACAAAATTAGGCATAATAATGTGTAAATTCCACGACTGTATATATCGGTATCGGTTGATATCGGAATCTGTAGTTAAGAGCTGGACAATATTAGAATATCGGATATCGGCAAAAAAGCCATTATCGAACATCTTTACACTTAAGTAATCACACAATAGTTTTCAACGCAATTTTGTTGTGATGCCCCGCTGGATGCATTAAACAATGTAACAAGGTTATCCAAAATAATTCAACTCAAGTTATGGAAAAAAGTGCCAACATGGCACTGCCATTTTTATTATTGAAGTCACAAAGTGCTTTTTTTTTTTTAAATGCCTCAAAACAGCAGCTTGGAATTTGGGAATTTGTCTCCCTGAGAAAGCATGAGGAGGTTAAGGTGGGCGGGGTTGGGGGGTGAGGTGTGTATATTGTCGGGTCCCGGAAGAGTTAGTGCTGTAAAGGGTTATGGGTATTTGTTCTGTTGTGTTTGTGTTGTGTTACGGTGCGGATGTTCTCCCGAAATGTTTGTCATTCTTGTTTGGTGTGGGTTCACAGTGTGGCGCATATTTGTAACAGTGTTAAAGTTGTTTATACGGCCACCCTCAGTGTGTCCTGTATGGTTGTTGACCAAGTATGCCTTGCATTTACTTGTGTGTGTGAAATGC
Source organism: Nerophis ophidion (assembly GCF_033978795.1). NCBI lineage: Eukaryota > Metazoa > Chordata > Actinopteri > Syngnathiformes > Syngnathidae > Nerophis > Nerophis ophidion. Next base: position 38,577,539 of record NC_084611.1, read on the forward strand.
CATAGATATTATGTGACAGGGCCGGCACACAAACGCAGTGCATTTGAGGTTTATTGTCGCTCTGTACTTCTCTCTACGTCCGTGTACACAGCAGCATTTTGAAAAGTCATACATTTTACTTTTTGAAACAGATACCGATAATTTCCGATATTACATTCTAGAGCATTTATCGGCTGATAATATCCGCAGCCCGATATTATCGAACATCTCTACTTTAGTGGTATACAAATCAGCTCTGCTTCTTCCTACACCTTTTCAGCCATATTTAATTGTGCAAGTGTAATGAAGTGAATCATATTTATATAGCAATTTTCTCTACAGACTCAAAGCGCTTCACATAGTGAAACCCATTATCTACATCTTTAAAAGCCTACTGAAACCCACTACTACAGACCACGCAGTCTGATAGTTTATATATCAATGATGAAATATTAACATTGCAACACATGCCAATACGGCCGGTTTAGTTTACTAAATTGCAATTTTAAATTTCCTGCGAGGTATCCTGTGGAAAACGTCGCGGAATGATGACGCGTATGATGACGCATGCTCTTCTCCCAGCATCGATCACGGTTAAAAGCAGTCTGGTTTTATCGCATAATTACACAGTATTCTGGACATCTGTGTTGCTGAATCTTTTGCAATTTGTTCAATTAATAATGGAGACTATAAAGAAGAATGCTGTTGGTTGAAACCGATGGATTGAAGTGAAGTGAAGTGAATTATATTTATATAGCGCTTTTTTCTAGTGACTCAAAGCGCTTTACATAGTGAAACCCAATATCGAAGTTACATTTAAACCAGTGTGGGTGGCACTGGGAGCAGGTGGGTAAAGTGTCTTGCCCAAGGACACAACGGCAGTGACTAGGATGGCGGAAGCGGGAATCGAACCTGCAACCCTCAAGTTGCTGGCACGGCTGCTCTACCAACCGAGCTATTGCAGCTGCCTTTAGCAACCAATACACAGTCGGTGCTTCTTTGTTTGTTGTGAAGCTTTAATATGGAACAGAGCAGTCAAGCGAACATGTTTCTCGACCACATGTCAATCAGCAAGTTTTTGGATGAGAAAATTGTGATATTAAGTCGGCTCTTACCGGACACTTGAGCGGAGTTTGCGTCCTCCTGCAGCAGCTGTCAAAAAGGCAGATGTGACTTTTGTTGGTTCCTCCATAAGGCTTCCCTCAGAGACACTAGCGGTCACCGCAGCCCTCCGACTTTCAACGTATGACCTTATAATCTCACTAAAACACTAGTAACACAATAAGCAGATAAGGAATTTTCCAGAATTATAAATGTGTAAATGTGTCTAATAACATCTGAATCGCTCCCACTGCCGTCGCATTTTTTTTCTCCTAGTGCTTCAATCTAACTTTCCTCATCCACGAATCTTTCATCGTCGCTCAAATTAATGGGAAATTGTCGCTTTCTCGGTCACGATCGCTCTTGCTGCTGGTGGCTATGATTATAAACAATGTGAAGATGTGAGGAGCCCTACAAGCCGTGACGTCACGCGCACATCGTCTGCTACTTCCGGTAGAGGCAAGGCTTTTTTATTAGCGACCAAAAGTTGCGAACTTTATCGTCGATGTTCTCTACAAAATCCTTTCAGCAAATATATGGCAATATCGCAAAATGATCAAGTATGACACATAGATTGGACCTGCTATCCCCGTTTAAATAAGAACATCTCATTTCAGTAGGCCTTTAAGTTCCATTTAAACCAGTGTAAGTGGCACTGGGAAAAGGTGGGTAAAGTGCCTTGCCCAAGGACACAACGGCAGCGAATCAGATGGCAGACGCGGGGATCGAACCTGGAACCCTTAAGTTGCTGTTACGGCTGCTCCACCAGTGTAAAAATGTGATGTTCCTAAATTTAACTTTGCAAAAGTGTCCAAAGCAATTTTCCATTTTTATGGTTGCTGCTTAGAGGCATTTTGTTTACATGGATTCAAAGAAAATTTTACCTATTTAAAAGGGTGAGCCGGTGCAAACAAATCGTTCCGCAGCTTTTCCCAAAGTGTCGGGGAGGCGATGACACGCTTTGTTCCCATAATAAGAGCCGGCACTTACACACATTGTCGCTAGTGCGCCGCTAGCCAATTCATACGCGGACAAAGACAATATTGCCCTCTAACTCCTGGCCAAGCAACGGCGCCTTTGTTGCTCTGCCAGTTGGCTGGGAGGGATGCAAGGCACGGCCGTTGGATGCACTCCATTCACTTTTATTTACTCGCTGCTTAGTGGCGCACAGGAATGACTTTCTGCTGCGCCAAGCCACATTCCTCCAATCTCCCTGATCTCGTGCTGTCAATGCCTATTTGGTTGGAAAGGTGCCTGTTTGCTCCCCCTCCCACAGCCGGCCCTACACACGACTGCTCTTTTCCAGGGCCTGCAGGTGGCTCTGGCCGCCTGGGTCAGTAACCTGGGGGAACTGGGGAAAAGTTCACTTCAGTCGGACAAATAGCGACAAATTGATCCACTTTCACTGGTATTTTTGCGACGGGGAGTTTTACTTGATCATCAGCTAGGCCTTAAAAAATAAGTCAAAGGTTGGTGGTGGAAAAACTCACATTTTTAAAGACCGCCTGCAAAACCAATAGTCAAAGATTTTCTTTATGACAGGAACTAGGACTGGGCAATATGGCCTTTTTTTAATATCTCGATATTTTTAGGCCATGTCACGATACACAGGGGCGTCACTAGACCTAATACTGTACTGGGGCACACCTGGGGGACAAATAATTCATGTGAGCGTGCAAAGCGCGCAAGCAAAAACATTTTTAGCACTTATTTATCATAAAAAATACATAAATAGTGCTTTAAACTATGAAATCATATCAGATTATGTTGTATGGATCTTTGATTAACCACCTGAAATTAACTAATGCATTTGACCTACTTGTGCACTTTTTTACACCAGACTTCTAAACTGCTACTGGTAAAAGCAAAAAGGAAGAGCAATGAATCTTTTTGAAATATATATTGCAGTAATCATCTGCAAATTTAACATCTACAAAAGAAAAACAAAAAATAAAGCACCCCTACATCTCTGGGTTCTTTTATATTATTTAATTTCCATTTATGGCAATGTGGCTAATCCTATTTCAGATACACAAAATTATAAAATATACACAAAACAATAAAGCCACAGTAGTAGAATAAATGAACAACTGTTGTGTGTCTGTTTAGGGAATCATTTTCTGAGAAGTAAACTGTGACGTCTCGTTTTCATTTTTGCAAAGTGGTCAATCACTCTGGACAGACATGGAAATATTACAGTAACTGTTATACAGTTGACCAGTGGTTCCCAACTGGTGTGTCGTGACATAAAAGTGGATTGTGTGTCATTTTCAGTGAGTCGCAGTTAGATGTGTGCATGAAAAAAAAAAAGTTTAGCGAGAAAAAAATCGAATGGTTGCAACAAAACCAGATTATTTTGCCTTTTTTCTAGTGACTATTAGTGAGTATTTTAGCAAAAGGCAAACCGACTAACAAGTTGGAGGAGGACTCAGGACAGACATGGAAATATATTTTTTTAAATCTAAATGGGGCAACAAAACCTGATATTTTTAGCCATCTTTCTGAAAACAAATACAGAAATGTTACTATTTTTTCTGGAAACAAAACCAGATGCTTTAGCTGTAGCCATTTTTCTGGTGACAAAACAAGATTATTTTAGTCAAAGTCGCACCGATTAACAAGACAAGTTTACTGTGCTATTTTTCTGTGAAATAAACTTGAATGATTTAAAAATTGCCTCACGACTTGATGATATGGAAAAATGTTTTTCTTCCTCAAGATAAACCATTTGAGAAGCACTCAACTCACACATGCTTACTACAAATCATCATTGATGCAGAACCAAAAGACAATAACCAACATTATGTTTAATGTTCATTGGAAATTCCCCCGACAGCTCGTACAGCAAATGAATATGTTTGTCTTGATACAAGGAATAATAACGTTAGCTAACTTAGCATCAACTTAAGACAATGATGTTGCCTAGCTAGCTAGGACTTCACTTACATCTCTCATTCCTGCTGCTTCTTGCTGCGGGCGAATAACTTTCTTAAATCCATCTAGGAGTTACAGTTTGAGTCAAATCAAAATCAAAATAATGTAATTAACAAATTGTTGTTGGCTAACGTTACCTACCTCACGCAGTGATTCTCATCCCCCACCCCCTCTCTCTCTTTCTCTCTCTCAACTGAAGTGTAGATCCACACGTGAATAAATTACCATATTAATTAGCCATGTGCTCATTGTTAGTGGAGTGAATACAGTAGCAATCAATTACCATACTAAGTAGTATGTGCGCTGTTGTCTATGTTATGTAGACTTAAAACTCTGAAGAGTTTTTTTTTTATTGGTGAAATTTTTACTGGGGCACTGCAGATCAACAGTGGGGCACGTGCCCCAGTGAAATATGTCTGGCGACGCCCCTGACGATACACTATATGTATCTCCATATTTTTGCCTTAGCCTTGAATGAACACTTGATACATATACAGTATTTCCTTGAATTAGCGCCGGGGCGGTAATAATTTAAAACGTATTCTCACTACGGCGCTTACCAAAGGCATGCGGTAAATTTAGGCCTGCGCTTATAAATTTGAGTGTGATGTAAGGATACCATCATGAAAAGTACATATAATAAAAAAAAAACTTTACTATGGTCTTACCTTTACTTATAAAATAAGTCTATGCGCAGCTCCTTCTGATCAAAAGCATCGATAACTTGTTTAAAGAGGTCTTCCTTATCTTTCTTCAGTTTTAAAAGTCTCTCTGTCCCGATGGAGATCTTCCTTTGATTATTACCTCCTGCTTCGATTGAAAGTCCAGTTTAAAAAACAGTTGTCACTTATTCTGCAGCTTCCCTTCCATACTACACCAGTCTCTTATTCTGCGAGCATCTACTCCAAACTTTCGAGCAGTTGCCTCCTTACTATTCTTTTTAGCATATCCAATAGCTTGGACTTTAAATCATACTAAATAGCTCTTTATTTTCTTCCCTTTATGCGATTTTAAATTATTGAAATCAGCCTCCTCCCTTTTGGAAAATGATGCCTTGAAAGGTGAAGTGTCACTCGTGACGTGACGAGTTTGACCCGGCGGTAATTCTAAGCATGCACTAATTCTAAGCATGGGCTAATTGTTTTGCGAAACGAGTTTGACCCAGCGGTAAAACGAGGCATGCGGATAATATATACCCGGCGGCAATTCAAGGAAATATGGTTATCACAGCAGTATGATAATTCTATGTGTCTATATTAATACATTCTTCTTCATACTGCATTAATATATGCTCATTTTAAACTGTCATGCAGAGAGGGAAATCACAAGTAAGTCAATTGAGCAAAACTGTATTTATTAAACAGTTATTAAGCAGTGGCACAAACATTCATGTCATTTCAAAACAGAAAGTGCAAGATTGTCAGAGACATTTTAAAACAAGCTATTAGTGCACTTTTGTGCATGGTGTCACTAAGATGACATATCAAAACAACACTAAATTAAAGTGCACTTTGTGTACAAAACGCCACTACAATATTTTAAAACAAATAAAGTGCACTTTTGTGCATGATGTCACACAAGATATTTCAATAACTGTCAAATAAAAATGAGCTGCATAATAGGAAATCAAATCGCGATATAATAGGTTACTGCGGACTTTATCTCCTTATGTGGTTGAGTATTTTTTTCATACGGTGTTGATGTGGAAATGGTTGCCTTGGCATTTTGTTGGTGTGGCACCGAATGGAGATGTTGAAATGCGGAGTAAGCACTCTTCATTCTCAAGCAGGTGACTTTGCAAATGATGCTACGTATTACCAGTAATGCTACTTTTTGGAGCAACACTTTTGCCCCACACTTGACAAATTACGGTTGTATGTTCGACATATTCCCACTTGAAGCCAAACCACCGCCAGACGATGGACCCCCTGCTGTTTTTCTTGGGAATTAATTCTTCCTTCATTTGTTACCAGATTCGCACCTTCTTTCTCTCGTATTACCACTCGCACCACAGCTAACGCTACCAATGCTGCTACCTCTCTGCTCCGCGAGGGCGTATACGTATGTGACGTATGTAAGAAGGTGTGTTTGGTTTCAAGTGGGAATATATTCAACATTTTTGCAGCAAAATCATTGCTACAAAAAGTAGCAGCACTGCTAATGTAGCATCATTTGAAAAGTG
>NC_084611.1:38586234-38613734 GCF_033978795.1 Nerophis ophidion
TTATTCATCATTTGTTATTGTGAAAAAGTCTTGAGAACAAGGCAGGAAACAATGCCTACAGGAGAAGGATGTTTGTCCCAAGTGGAGGTACAGTATGTCATCGCCATCGCAATCAGTCACAGCTCCACACTCAATCAGCATTCTTTCCATGTCTTGTTTCAGGCTGGTTACATTTCAATAAAGCAGTTAACATTCACCACTCGGCTACAATTGTTATGACGGGAGAAGGACCGCAGTGGGCGGATCAGCTTTTTCTTACACGTAGCCAACACAAGACTAGACGCTGCAACTCAAATCCACGGAGACGCAGATGTCCTCAGGCAACAAACTGAATTTTCCTCCTCTACAAATCTGTGCACAGGTTTAAAAAACAACTGTTATAAATTTGGAGTTGAGGTAAATGTATTGTGAAGTATAGCAGTTCAAAAAATTAGGGATGTACATTGCAGCAGCCAAAATTAGGGTTTGGTATAAGGCTGGGCGATATACTCGATATATCGCGGGTTTGTCTGTGTGCGATGTAGAAAATGACTACATCGTGATATTCGAGTATACGTTCTTAGCTGCGGGCATTACACTACAGGCTCTTTTCACTCTTTGTCTCTCCTTCTCACAGACAGCAAGCGCACCTTCTTACATACGTCACATACGTATACGCCCTCGCGGAGCAGAGAGGTAGCATCATGAGTGACGTTAGCTGTGGTGAGGGTGGTAATATGAGAGAAAGAAGGTGCAAATCTGGTAACAAATGAAGGAAGAATTATTTCCCAAGAAAAACAGCACGGGGTCCATCGTCTGGCCGTGGTTTGGCTTTAGGTGGGAATATGTCGAACAGACAACCGTAATTTTTAAAGTGTGTGGCAAAAGCGTTGCTACAAAAAGCAGCATTACTACTAATATGTAGAATCATTTGAAAAGTCACCTGCTAGAGAATGAAGAGTGCTTACTCCGCATTTCAACATCTCCATTCGGTGCCACACCAACAAAATGCAGAGGCAAACATTTCCAGATCAACACCGTATGAAAAAAATAATGAACAACATAAAGAGATAACGTCCGCAGTAACCTACCACATAGCGATTTGATTTCCTATTACGCAGCTAATTTTTATTGGACAGTTATTGAAATATCTTGTGTGACATAATGCACAAAAGTGCACTTTATTTGTTTCTAACTATATTAGTGGCGTTTTGTACAAAAAGTGCACTTTAATTTAATGTTTTTTTGTTTAATTTTGTGTTGTTTAGTGCACTATTAGCTTGTTTTAAAATGTCTCTGACAATCTTGCACTTTCTGTTTTGAAATGACATGAATGTTTGTGCCACTGCTTAATAACGGTTTAATAAACACAGTTTTGGTCAATTGACTTTCCGTATTTTTCGGACTATAAGTCGCAGTTTTTTTTTCATAGTTTGGCCGGGGGTGCCACATATACTCCGGAGCAACTTATGTGTGAAATTATTAACACATTACTGTAAAGCAGGGGTCACCAACCTTTTTGAAACCAAGAGCTACTTCTTGGGTACTGATTATTACGAAGGGCTACCAGTTTGATACACACTTGAATAAATTGCCAGAAATAGCCAATTTGTTCAATTTATCTTTAATTAATAAATCTATATATATATATATAAAAAAATGGGTATTTCTGTCTCATTCCATCGTAAATTCTTTTTTCCTTTTAAGAAAGGTTTTTTGTTGAGAATAAATAATGAAAAAAACACTTTAATAAACGGTTTAAAAGAGGAAAAAACACGAAAAAAATTAAAATTAAATTTCGAAACAGTTTATCTTCAATTTCAACTCTTCAAAATTCCAAAATTCGACCGAAAAAATTAAGAGAAAAACTAGCTAATTTGAATCTTTTTGAAAAAATTAAAAAAAGAATTTATGGAACATTTTAGGAATTTTTCCTGATTAAGTTTAATTTTAGAATTTGGTTTTAAATAGGTTAAAATCCACTTTGAAATAAGATTTAAATTTGATTCTACAGATTTTCTAGATTTGCCAGATAATTTTTTAATCATAATAAGTTTGAAGAAATATTTCACAAATATTCTTCGTCGAAAAAACAGAGGCTAAAATGAAGAATTAAATTAAAATGTATTTATTATTCTTTACAAAAAATAAATAAATACTTGAACATTGATTCAAATTGTCAGGAAAGAAGAGGAAGGAATTTAAAAGGTAAAAAGGTATATGTGTTTAAAAATCCTAAAACCATTTTTAAGGTTGTATTTTTTTCTCTAAAATTGTCTTTCTGAAAGTTATAAGGAGCAAAGTAAAAAAATAAATGATTTTATTTAAACAAGTGAAGACCAAGTCTTTAAAATATTTGCTTGGATTTTCAAATTCTATTTGAATTTTGTCTCTCTTAAAATTAAAAATGTCGAGCAAAGTGAGACCAACTTGCTAGTAAATAAATAAAATTTTAAAAATAGAGGCAGCTCACTGGTAAGTGCCGCTATTTGAGCTATCTTTAGAACAGGCCAGCGGGCGACTCATCTGGTACACACGGGCTACCTGGTGCCCGCGGGCACCGCGTTGGTGACCCCTGCCGTAAAGTATCAAATAATATTATTTATCTCATTCGCGGAAGAGACGAAGAAAATGTCAGAAATTGTCACACACACGTCAGCAATCGTCACATACACGTCAACCAATAAAAAGTCAGCGGGGGAGGGTCATGGCAGAAGTGCATTGTGGGTCATGGAATGCTAACTGTTATATGCTATGTGCTACTGCCGTAGCTATTAAAATGGATCATTTCATCGTTGGCAGTAACTTATAAAAACTGAGAAGGGCTGAACAAAAATGGCACCGAAAAGGAAATCATGTACTGCAGATTACAAGGTGGACGTAGTGAAATATGCAGCAGAAAACGACAAGAGGAAGCGGCACATACATTTGGAGTTGGCAGAGTTGACATCCAGGAAGAAGATGTCATGGGATTTATTGATTAGGAGTGACAGATTGTTTGGTAAAGGTATAGCATGTTCTATATGTTATAGTTATTTGAATGACTCTTACCATAATATGTTACGTTAACATATGTTGCGTTCTCAGTTGGTTATTTATGCGTCATATAACGTACTCTTATTCAACCTGTTCACTATTCTTTATTTATTTTAAATTGCCTTTCAAATGCCTATTCTTGGTGTTGGGTTTTTATCAAATAAATTACCCCCAAAAATGAGACTTATACTCCAGTGCAACATATATGTTTTTTTCCTTCTTTATTATGCATTTTCGGCCGGTGCGACGTATACTCCAGAGCGATTTATAATCCGAAAAATACAGTAGTTGTGATTTCCGTCTCTGCATGAAAGTTTAAAATGAGAATATATTAATGCAGTATGAAGAAGAATGTTTTAATGTAGACACATAGAATCATCATACTGCTGGGATTATATGCATCAAGTGATCATTCAAGGCTAAGGCAAAATATCGAGATATATATCGTGTATCGCGATATGGCCTAAAAATATCGCGATATTAAAAAAAGGCCTAATCGCCCAGCCCTACTATAGGGTATGCACTGTGTTACTAAGTTCAACAATTCAATACATGCAGCTACGAAGGAAACAATGCAACTAAAAGCTCTATGATCTGATTGTCAGGCTACACCATACCTAAAACGACGCCATAAAGTGCCGTGTGTCGACGGTAACTTGCGTGGATGCGCTAGAAAAAGTTCACGACACCGCTTCCCGCCCGTCTGACTCAATCTCGCACGCACAAACACACGGCGGTGATTATAGCGAGACGTAAATTAGCTGCGTGGCAGACTAACTAGCCATCATGACGATTACGCACACATCGGTGCGCCACCTCTCCTTCTCCCCCCCTACACACTTTTTTTTGTTTTATCTCTTTTAATCTTTCTAGTCTGATCAGGCCAGAGTCTCTAGGCCAGCTGGTGCCGGGACACAAATCAAGCTCCAAAATGGCAGGGCCAAGAAAGCCAGTATGTTGAGAGAAAAAAGGGGTCTGACATGGCGTTTGAGGAAGCTTGTAGAACAGGGGTCGGCAACCCGCGGATCTGGAGCCGTGTACAACTTTCTCCGACTTTCTAAGATGTGTTTTTATGCTACTTCTTTTTATTTCTCATTTTGTCCACCAAACTAATAACATTGTGCATGAATGCACAAAGGTGAGTTTTGTTGATGTTATTGACTTATGTGGAGTGATAATCAGATATATTTGGTCACTGCATGACTGCAAGCTAATCAATGCTAACATGCTTTTTAAGCTAGCTATACTGTATGTACATATTGCATTACCATGCCTCATTTGTAGCTATATTTGAGTTCATTTGGTTTCCTTAAGTAGTCATAATTCAATTTATATCTCATGACACACTATCTGTATGTAATATGGCTTTTAATTTTTTGCGGCTCCAGACGGATTTGTTTTTGTATTTTTGGTCCAATATGGCTCTTTCAACATTTTGGGTTGCCGACCCCTGTTGTAGAAGATGGGCTACAAAACAAGCTAACTTGACTTAATGTAAAAAAAATCCTTATGTTCACATTCAAATGTAAACTTAAGTGACCTTACTCTAGGGCTTGGCAATATGGCCTTTTATTAACATCTCGATATTTGTACGCCTTGTCACGATACACGATATATATCTCGATATTTTGCCTTAGCCTTGAATGAACACTTGATGCATATAATCACAGCAGTATGATGACTCTATGTGTCTAAGTTAAAACATTCTTCTTCATACAGCATTAATATATGCTCATTTTAAACTTCAATGCAGAGAGGGAAATCATAACTAAGTCAATTAACCAAAACTGTATTTATTAAACAGTTATTAAGCAGTGGCACAAACATTCATGTCATTTCAAAACAGAAAGTGCAAGATTGTCAGAGACATTTTAAAACAAGCTATTAGTGCACTTTTGTGCATGGTGTCACTAAGATGACATATCAAAACAACACTAAAATAAAGTGCACTTTTTGTACAGAACACCACTACAATAGTTTAAAACAAATAAAGTGCACTTTTGTGCATGATGCCACACAAGATATTTCAATAGCTGTTAAATAAAAATGAGCTGTATAATTAGGAAATCAAATAGTGTTTGTCCTTCGCTATGTGGTAGCTTTCTTCGGACGTTATCTCCTTCTGTTGTTAACTATTTTTTCATACGGTGTTGATGTGGAAATGGTTGCCTCGGCATTTTGTTGGTGTGGCACCGAACGGAGATGTCGACATGCGGAGTTTGAAGCACTCTTCATTCTCTAGCGGGTGACTTTTCAAATGATGCTACACATTAGCAGTGCTGCTACTTTTTGTAGCAACGCTTTTGCCGCATAATTGTTGAACATCTTCCATCTTGAAGCCAAACCACCGCCAGACGATGGACCCCCTGCTGTTTTTCTTGGGAAATAATTCTTCCTTCATTTGTTACCATATTCGCACCTTCGTTCTGTCATATTACCACTCGCACCGGTCCGCTAGCATCACAGCTAACGCTACTATGTCGCTACCTCTCTGCTCCGCGGAAGCGTGAGACGTTGCACAAGTCACGACTGTAAGAAGGTGCGCTTGTTTTAAGTTTCTGTGAGGAGAGACAAGAACAAGTGGGAAACGCATGCCTGCAGCTAAAAGCAACTGCGTGAGAACGTATACTCGAATATCAAGATATAGTCATTTTCTATATCGCACAAAGACAAACTGGCGATATATCATGTATATCGATATATCGCCCAGCCCTACCTTCCCCGTCACTTTCCAAACTAGTTATTAACAATAACCGCCACCTTGCGGGATATAATTGAAAGAATGACTCAAAATAATCCCTAAGTCAGGAAATATGTATGTGATGTCACGTTTGTCTTCTTTTTGTTAGATTTATGGTGAATTACACACTGTCCAACAATTATGTCAAACTATTTCAGCAGCGGACGCAAACATTGCATACCTACTTTAGAAATGCAAGCCTGATCCATCTGTCACTTACAGTGACAAACCGAACTGAACAGTGCAGCTCGGTAGCTAAATTTGCTTCAAAATAAATGAACATTTTGGGGTTTTGCACAAATTCTGAACAATAGCCACGATGAAACAGATAATGATAACTAATAATTAGAGCTGTCCGATAATATCGGCCTGCCGATATTATCGGCGGACAAATGCTTTAAAATGTAATATCGGAAATTATGGGTATCTGTTTCAAAAAGTAAAATTAATGACTTTTTAAAACGCTGTTGTACGGAGCGATACATATCCAGTAAAACATGGATATAAACCCAGTCAGCAGCCCCTCCCCTGCCCCTCTCCCACACACAACACAGGAGTTGCAGCACCACTGCAGCATGAGAGGTTTCCTGGAGACGCTTGATGACCTCATCAAACCACCGCGAGCGGAGCATAACAACAAGAGTGTGTTGTTGCCGGTGCTGTAGCTGTGGCTAACAAGTGAGCTCGCTTGGTGACTGACTAACGACACCATGTCTATGGTTTGGGATTATTTTAAAGTGTGTCTGACAGATAAAAAACTGGCAATTTGCAATGACTGCAAAAAGTTGGTTATGGGAGGAGGAACCAAGACGAGCAATTTGATCTCTCACCACTTCAAGAATCATAAGGAGATACACGATGAATACAAGTGGAAGATGGATGAAAAGCAAACACCGAAAAAAGTAGTACCACACAATTGTCGCTTAAAGACTCCGCCGAGAAAAAACAAAAATAAAACGAAAACCACCGCGGAGAGAAAGCTCACGTTGTGGTCAGGGACAACGCACGCAGTATGGCAAAAGCTAGGGTGGAGTTTGGTGTGGCTAGTCTGCCCTGCATGGCGCACACTTTGCAGCTTCCAGTGAACAGAGGTGCCCTGTCTCAACGGAGCATTTAAGAAGCTCTGGCTGACTGGTAAGCCACTTCAAGCACTCACCACTAACTTGCAGAACATTTGTGTTACTCATACAAATACGTTAGAGCTGGGCAGATTGAGCCCAGTTTATAATTTCGTTATACAGTATGCCAGGCAATCTTGCACTAAAGGAGAACTATGTTATTGTTTACTTTATTACTCTAGTATACTCTGGACTGAAGCTGTGTGCCTTCATTGTTTTTGTAGCTGTTGTTTTGGGGCATGTTAAAAAAAAAGAAGAAGAATGCACTTTCTTAGACTTAGACTTTGTGAAAGTCAAAGAATAGTATTTCCTATAGTTGTAGTGTGTATCAGGATTATCTCAGGGAGAGCATGTCCCAAATTCCAAGCTGCTGTTTTGAGGCATGTTAAAAAAAATAATGCACTTTGTGACTTCAGTAATAAATATTGCAGTGCCATGTTGGCACTTTTTTCCATAATTTGAGGGAGAAGTTGTTCTCTTATTATGGAAAACCTTGTTAATTTGTTTAATGCATCCAGCAGGGCATCACAACAAAATTAGGCATAATAATGTGTTAGTTCCACGACCGTATATATTTCGAAATCGGTAATTAAGAGTTGGACAATATCGGAATATCGGATATCGGCAAAAAAGTCAATATCGGACATCTCTATTAATAATAATAAGTCAGACTTTGAACAAGTGCATACAAAAGTTTACTGGCAGGGATTTAAGGTCTCAGAGAGCTGTTTTATTCATCACTGTGTTGTTTGCATTTCAATGAAGTCAGTAGCAGACTCTGGTTAATCAGCCTTGTAGAACTAAACAAAAGCCAGTGCATCGATGCAGTATAGGGTTCAGGCAGCATAAATAATGGAGTCGGGGTCTGATGCATGACCTGTTGTAGGGAAGTGGACCGGGGAGGGTTTATACCAGGTAAAATTGCACTTTTTTAAAGTATTCGCTGGCCCAAATGGAATAAATGACCTTGGAAGTTGAGTCAGTGCAACATGTAGGTTAGAAGTAAACAGGACAGCCAAAACATATCAAAACAAATAGCATGTACCGTATGTTTCAGACTATAAGTCGCAGTTTTTTTCATAGTTTGGCCGGGGGTGCGACTTATACTCAGGAGCAACTTATGTGTAAAATTGTCAACACATTACCGTAAAATATCAAATAATATTATTTATCTCACTCACGTAAGAGACTAAACGTAAAAGATTTCATCGGATTTAGCAATTAGGAGTGACAGATTGTTTGGCAAACGTATAGCATGTTCTACCGTATTTTTCGGAGTATAAGTCGCTCCGGAGTATAAGTCGCACCTGCCGAAAATGCATAATAAAGAAGGGAAAAAACGTATATAAGTCGCACTGGAGTATAAGTCGCATTTTTGGGGGAAATTTATTTGATAAAACCCAACACCAAGAATAGACATCTGAAAGGCAATTTAAAATAAATTAAGAATGGTGAACAGCCGGCTGAATAAGTGTACGTTATATGACGCATAAATAACCAACTCAGAAGGTAACATATGTTAACGTAACATATTATGGTAAGAGTCATTCAAATAACTATAACATATAGCAGTGGTTCTCAAATGGGGGTTCGCGTACCCCTGGGGGTTCTTGTAGGTATGCCAAGTGGTACGTGAGATTTTTTTAAAATATTCTAATAGCAACAATTCAAAAATCCTTTATTGAATAATACTTTAACAAAATATGAATGTAAGTTCATAAACTGTGAAAAGAAATGTAACAATGCAATATTCAGTGTTGACAACTAGATTTTTTTGTTGACATGTTCCATAAATATTGAGGTTAAAGATTTTATTTTTTTGTGAAGAAATGTTTAGAATTAAGTTCATAAATGCAAATGGATCTCTATTACAATCCCTAAAGAGAGCACTTTAAGTTGATGATTACTTCTATGTGTAGAAATCTTTATTTATAATTGAATCATTTGTTTATTTTTCAACAAGTTTTTAGTTAATTTTATATATTTTTTTCCAAATAGTTCAAGACAGACCACTACAAATGAGCAATATTTTGCACTGTTATACAATTTAATAAATCAGAAACTGATGACATAGTGCTGTATTTTACTTCTTTATCTCTTTTTTTCAACCAAAAATGCTTTGCTCTGATTTGGGGGAACTTAAACTAAAAAAAATTGTCACAGGGGGTACATCACTGAAAAAAGGTTGCGAACCACTGACATATAGAAAATGCTATACGTTTACCAAACAATCCGTCACTCCTAATTGCTAAATCCCATGAAATGTTATACGTCTAGTCTCTTTCGTGAATGAGCAAAATAATATTATTTGATATTTTACGGTAATGTGGTAATAATTTCACACATATGTCGCTCCTGAGTATAAGTCGCACCCCCGGCCAAACTATGAAAAAAAACTGCGACTTCTAGTCCGAAAAATACGCTATATTTTATAGTTATTTGAATGACTCTTACCATAATATGTTACGTTAACATACCAGGCACCTTCTCAGTTGGTTATATATGCGTCATATAACGTACACTTATTCAGCCTGTTGTTCACTATTATTTATTTATTTTAAATTGCCTTTCAAATGTCTTTTCTTGGTGTTGGGTTTTATCTAGGGGTGTAATGGTACGTGTATTTGTACTGAACCGTTTCGGTATGGGGGTTTCGGTTCGGTGCGGAGTTGTACCGAACGAGTTTCCAGACGGACATATTAAGTAGCATAAACAATACTCAAAATGCCGGACATTTGAGACATTTGAGAAACTCTGCCCTGACAGCCCCGCAAAAGAGGACTTGTCCGGTAAAAATAGGACGTATGGTCAGTCTGTCCTAGCCCGATCGCTGGTAGCACCGGACATGTCCTCTTTTGCTAGCATGCTAGCAGCAACCGGGTTAGGATAGACTGACCTTACGTCCTCTTTTCACCGGACATGTCCTCTTTTGCGGGGCTGTCAGGGCAGAATTTCTTAAATGCCTCAAATGTCCGGTATTTTGTGTTATGGTTGCGTGTATTAACAATGTACGTTCAGGGCTAAGAAGGGGTTAAAAACAAAACACATTGTGCGCGCAAAAGCGGTATTCGTGAGGGGGGGGCAGAGAGCGAGAGAGTTGAGATAAACGCGCATGCGTCTCCAGGCTCTGCTTTTTATCCATTGATTTATCAGATTTATTTTTTTATTATCTATAGCAGGGGTGTCAAAAGTGTGCCCCGGAGGCCATTTGGGGCCCACAGCTAATGTTTTAAAGGCCCACGGCACATTCTAAAAATACTATTAAAATAAACAATAACATAACAAAAGTAAAATTAAAAAAGCTTGAAGGTTAAATGTAATTTAGAAAAAGTTGCAATGTTGATTACTAAAACAAAGCAGTTTTTTTTTCTTTCAAACTGTCATTGCTGAAAACATAAAATTGAATCAAAATCAATGTTATTATGAATTATTGTCCTAGCCAAGGTTCCCATTACTTAACATCAAATATTCCAGTAAGAAAAATATTTTTGGTGGAAGATTTTGCAAATTTGGTAAATAAATAATCCAAAAAAATATATTTTGTTGTTTTCTTACTGTACCGAAAATGAACCGAACCGTGACCTCTAAACCGAGGTTACGGACCAAACCGAAATTTTTGTGTACCGTTACACCCCTAGTTTTATCAAATAAATTTCCCCCAAAAATGCGACTTATACTCCAGTGCAACTTATACGTTTTTTTCCTTCTTTATTATGCATTTTCGGCAGGAGTGACTTATACTGTGCAAAATACAGCACATCATTCGTCATAAATAATGTACTGCCCAAGTCACTGTTTGAACTCATATTTGCAGGTGGGAGCCCTAGAGTGTTTGTTTGATTGTCCATCATTAAGAGTGGCAAAGGGGTAGTAGTCACATGACATGGCTCAAACCTGAGGAAATAAAACTAAAAGAACAACAAAGAAATGTAATACCAAGTACCATCGTGACGGCAAACATGAACATGGATAAAGCATCTGAAAAAAGGACGACATGCTCACCTTGGGCTCCATTGAAATGAAACTATGGCGTCCACGACTGGACAAAGTCGACCTCTTTATTGTCCGACTGTGGAAAAAGTGGTAGTGGTCTTTCAAGTCTCCAATCTGTGAAAGAACAATATCAGAATCATTATTATTGTGCTAACTGAAGAAAAAAGACAGAAGGTGGATTGATTTCAACACACAAAATGTCGACAGTGACAGAGAAGGGAGGACCTGAATAGAAGGGCAGCGACTATGTGGCGATTAGTATTAATAATTGATAAAGACCATACAATCCCTTCACATGATCAGAGCGTCGAGGCCCCCCAAGGCTCCCGCGGTCACGTCACTGATCCGTGGCTGAACTCCCAATGCCAGACAGCCCCCATTAGATCAGCTTTCAGCTCATGAAACAAACTATATGCACCGACAGGACAGAATGAAAAAGTGATGACGAGGGGACAGTTCAACATCATTCTTCTCTGGACCAAGTTACTATGGCAGTGTTTTGCAACACGAGGGATTTTGCAGTCTTTTCATGAACTTTTGTAGTAAAAGGTGAAAATCATCATATATATCGTATTTTTCGGACTAAAAAGTCATAGTTTTTTTCATAGTTTGGCCGGGGGTGAGAGATATACTCCGGAGCGACTTATGTACCCTAAAATACCAAATAATATTATTTATCTCATTCGCGGAAGAGACGAAGAAAATGTCAGCAATCGTCACACACGTCAGCAATCGTCACATACATGTCAACCAATAAGAATTTGGCGGGGGAGGGTCATAGCAGAAGTGCATTGTGGGTCATGGAATGCTAACTGCTATATGCTACTGCCGTAGCTATTAAAATGGATCATTTCATTGTTGGCGGTAACTTATAAAAACTGAGAAGGGCTAGACAAAAATTGCACCGAAAAGGAAATCATGTACTGCAGATTACACAATATCAAATAATATTATTTATCTCATTCGCGGAAGAGACCAAGAAAATGTCAGCAATCGTCACACACATGTCAGCAATCGTCACATACAAGTCAACCAATAAGAATTTGGCGGGGGAGGGTCATGGCAGAAGTGCATTATGGGTCATGGAATGCTAACTGCTATATGCTACTGCCGTAGCTATTAAAATGGATCATTTAATTGTTGGCGGTAACTTATAAAAACTGAGAAGGGCTAGACAAAAATTGCATCGAAAAGGAAATCATGTACTGGAGATTACACAATATCAAATATTATTATTTATCTCATGCGCGGAAGAGACCAAGAAAATGTCAGCAATCGTCACACACATGTCAGCAATCGTCACATACAAGTCAACCAATAAGAATTTGGCGGGGGAGGGTCATGGCAGAAGTGCATTATGGGTCATGGAATGCTAACCTCTATATGCTACTGCCGTAGCTATTAAAATGGATCATTTAATTGTTTGCGGTAACTTATAAAAACTGAGAAGGGTTAGACAAAAATTGCATCGAAAAGGAAATCATGTACTGGAGATTACACAATATCAAATATTATTATTTATCTCATGCGCGGAAGAGACCAAGAAAATGTCAGCAATTGTCACACACGTCAGCAATCGTCACATACAAGTCAACCAATAAGAATTTGGCGGGGAAGGGTCATGGCAGAAGTGCATTGTTGGTCATGGAATGCTAACTGCTATATGCTATATGCTACTGCCGTAGCTATTAAAATGGATCATTTCATCGTTGGCCGTAACTTATAAAAACTGAGAAGGGCTGGACAAAAATTACACCGAAAAGGAAATCATGTACTGCAGATTACAACCTGGACGTAGTGAAATATGCAGCAGAAAACGACAAGAGGAAGCTGCGCATATCTTTGAAGTTGGCAGAGTTGTTTAGAAGCGACATCGAGGAAGAAGATTTCATGGGATTTATCGATTAGGAGTGACAGATTGTTTGGTAAACGTAAAGCATGGTCTATATGTTATAGTTATTTGAATGACTCTTACCATAATATGTTACGTTAACATACCAGGCACCTTCTCAGTTGGTTATTTATGTGTCATATAACGTACACTTATTCAGCCTGTTGTTCACTATTCTTTATTTTAAATTGCCTTTCAAATGTCGATTCTTGGTGTTGGGTTTTATCAAATAAATTTCCCCCAAAAATGTGACTTATACTCCAGTGCGACGTATATATGTTTTTCTCCTTCTTTATCATGCATTTTTGGCCTGTGCAACGTATACTTCGGAGCGACTTATAATCCGAAAAATACGGTAACTGGCGAGGAGTTAGTCACTCTACAACTTGGCTACCGGAACTTGTATCTCTGTTCGTCCATAACCCCCGAAACTGTACATCTTGGTGAAAAAAGGAAATAAATAGAGTAGGGCAGTGCTATATATCGAAAAACTCGATATATCGCGGGTTTGTCTGTGTGCGATATAGAAAATGCCTATATCGTGATATTCGAGTATATGTTCTCAGGCAGTTGCTTTTAGCTGCGGGCATTACACTGCAGGCATTTATCACTCTTTGTTGTCTCTCCTTCTCAGAGACTTAAACAAGCGCACCTTCTTACATACGTCAAATACTGTGCGTATACGCCCTCGCGGAACGGAGAGGTAGCATCATGGGTAACGTTAGCTGTGATGCGAGTGTTAATACGAGAGAAAGAAGCCGCAAATCTGGTAACAAAGGAAGGAAGAATTAATTCCCAAGAAAAACAGCAGGGGGTTCATCATCTGGCGGTGGTTTGGTTTCAAGCAGGAATATATCGAACAGACAACCGTAATTTGTCAAGTGTGGGGCAAAAGCGTTGCTACAAAAAGTAGCATTACTGCTAATTTGTAGCATCATTTGAAAAGTCACCTGCTAGAGAATGAAAAGTGCTTGAAACTGCATATCAACATCTCCGTTCGGTGCCACACCAACAAAATGCCAAGGCAACCATTTCCACATCGACACGGTATGAAAAAAATAGTCAACAGGAGGAGATAACATCCACAGGAACCTACCACATAGCGAAGGATTTGATTTGCTAATATGCAGCTCATTTTTATTTGACACTTATTGAAATATCTTCTGTGTCATCATGCACAAAAGTGCACTTTATTTGTTTGAAACTATTGTAGTGGTGTTCTGTACAAAAAGTTTTGATATGTCATCTTAGTGACATCATGCACACAAGTGCAGTAATAGCTTGTTTTAAAATGTCTCTGACAATTTTGCACTTTCTGTTTTGAAATGACATGAATCTTTGTGCCACTGCTTAATACAGTTTTGGTCAATTCTCTCTGCATGAATGTTTAAAATGAGCATATATTAATGCTGTATGAACAACAATGTTTTAATGTAGATACACAGAATCATCATATTGGTGTTATTATTTGCATCAAGTGTTCATTCAAGACTAAGGCAAAATACCGAGATATATATTGTGTATCGTGACATGGCCTAAAAATATTAAGATATTAAAAAAAGGCCAAATCGCCCAGCCCTAATACAGAGGATCTTTGAAAAAAATGTCAACAAGAACAAAGCATGTGTAGAATTTGCATCTATCTGCACCTGTGCACTATCAGTCAAAAGTGCAGTACAGCAAGCATCAATGGATTTTCATTGTTTTGGTTTTATATGGCCTTTTTAAATAGGTTGTTTTAGGTCTGTAGAGATAATACAATTTACATGATGGCCAATTTGAATGGATGGATCTTCATTTTAAGTAAGTCAGTAAGTACGTTTTATTTAAAAAGCGCTTTCATAGATTAGATCACAAAGCGCTGTACAAAACATAGGTGAAGTAAGACAACAATTCAATTCAAAACAACATCATAAAAAGTATACAAAGTGGATTAAAAATGATAATTAAAAGGTGCATTAACTAAAAGCTTTACTAAAAAGAGAAGTTTTCAAATGTTTCTTAAAAGTTTAAACACAGTCAAGATCACGGAGGGAGGGGTGCAAATTGTTCCAGAGTCTGGGAGCTATTGCCTGGAATGCCAGGTCTCCAAGGGTTTTAAAACAAGTTTTTAGGATCTTTAGAACAGTGTTTTTCAACCTTTTTTGAGCCAAAGCGCATTTTATTCATTGAAAAAATATGGAGGCACACCACCAGCAGAAGTCATTAAAAAAAAAAACGAAACTCAGTTGACAGTAAAAAGTCGCAAATGTTGGATATGACTTTAAACATAACCAAGCATCCATCACTATAGCTCTTGTCTCAAAGTAGGTGAACTGTCACAAACTGTCACATCACCCCCTGACTTATTTTGATTTTTTTTTCGGTTTTCCTGTGTGTAGTGTTTTAGTTCTTGTCATGCTCTTAGTGGCTTTTTCTCTTTTTATGATATTTTCCTGTAGCAGTTTAATGTCTTCCTTTGAGCGATATTTCCCGCATCTACTTTGTTTTAGCAATGTTTCAGTTGTTTTTATCCTTCTTTGTGTGGACATTGTTGATTTGTCATGTCGTGTTCGGATGTACATTGTGGACGCAGTCTTTGCTCCACAGTAAGTCTTTGCTGTCGTCCTGCATTCTGTTTTAGTTTACTTTGTAGTCTGTTCAGTTTTAGTTTCGTTATGCATAGCCTTTCCTAAGCTTCAATGCCTTTTCTTCGGGGCACTCACCTTTTGTTTATTTTTGGTTTAAGCATTGGACACCTTTTTACCTGCACGCTGGATCCCGCTGTTTCCGACATTTATAGAGCAATTAGCTACTAGCTGCCACCTACTGATATGGAAGAGTAGTACAAGGTTACTCAGCCGAGCTCTAAACAATACCGATACTCAACAACAGCCCATAATTTGCAGACTGTACTAACTGGTTTGCAAAAGAATTGTTTTAACCCAAATAGGTGAAATTAGATAATCTCCCACAGCACACCAGACTGTATCTCACGGCCGTGGCACAGTGGTCAAAAAAACACTGCTTTAGAAGACCCTGGTCTGAAGACCTGAGGCTAGCCCTGAAGAGTAGGGGCATTGTCATTGCACAAGTGCAACAAAATGTTGTTTTCAGCACAAGTTTAACTCCGAAACTGACCATTTGTGTTTACATAATTGTCTGTTGTTGGTGTGAAAGCATAAAATTCTCTAAAAAAAGACTTAAAAAGTAGCGGGAGTATCTTTGAATTTAAAAAGAGTTACAAAAAGAGACAACTGCAATTATATCAAACCGATTTTTGATTTTGATTGGACGTGTCATTGTGAAAATGCTTAAACAAAAATTAAAAAGTATGTTGGAGTTCGGGTGTTGGTATAGGAAATAGTTCTAAAATCATCTACAATCATTGGTGTTAAAAAGGGGACACAGAGATAAACCCGCGATATATCGCCCAGCCCTAATTCCAATAGTGTACAAAACCTGTTTCCATATGAGTTGGGAAATTGTGTTAGATGTAAATATAAACGGAATACAATGATTTTAAAATCATTTTTAACCCCTATTCAGTTAAATATGCTACAAAGAACATATTTGAGGTTCAAACAGATAAACATTTTTTTTTGTGCAAATAATCATTAACTTAAGAATTTGATGCCAGCAACACGTGACAAAGAAGTTGGGAAAGGTGGCAGTAAATACTGATAAAGTTGAGGAATGCTCATCAAACACTTATTTAGAACATCTCCCAGGTGTGCAGGCTAATTGGAACAGCTGGGTGCCGTGATTGGGTATTAAAACACCTTCCCAAAAAATGCTCAGTCTTTCACAAGAAAGGATGGGGGGAGGTACACCCCTTTGTCCACAACTGCATGAGCAAATAGTCAAAGTTTAAGAACAATGTTTCTCAAAGTGCAAGTACAATAAATTTTGGGATTTCAATATCTAGAGTCCATAATATCATCAAAAGGTTCAGAGAATCTGGAGAAATCACTACACATAAGCGGCATGGCCGGAAACCAACATTGAATTACCGTGACCTTCGATCCCTCAGACGGCACTGTGTCAAAAACCGACATCAATCTCTAAAGGATATCACCACTTGGGCTCAGGAACACTTCAGAAAACCACTGTCACTAAATACAGTTCGTCACTACATCTGTAAGTGCAAGTTAAAGCTCTACCATGCAAAGCGAAAGCCATTTATCAACAACATCCAGAAACGCCGCTGGCTTGTCTGGGCCTGAGATCATCTATGATGGACTGATGCAAAGCGGAAAAGTGTTTTGTGGTCTGACGAGTCTACATTTCAAATTGGTTTTGGAAATATTCGACATCGTGTCACCCGGACCATTTATATTTACATCTAACACAATTTCCCAACTCATATGGAAATGGGGTTTGTATATTTTCAATATTTAAAATGATTACTATATAGACAGCCAGTACAACCAGTTCAGGATATGCCTGGACAAGTGTGCTGCTACATTAAAACAAGAGGATCTCCATGAATGCTTTATGTGAAAGTGCGTGTGTAACCAAATTAGCAAAGGGCAGCATTACAGCTCCGCAAGAGGAAGCGATGACAGGCTTAACTGGGCCTCCTCTGTGAGGACCGGTAGCAAGAAATGGTGCAAGACTAGCCTGTGACACTAATGTTGTCAATCAGTCGTCAACAGCTACACAGCCTACATGATTTTAAGTGTAGGACAAGTGTATGATTTCTTCAATGGCTCAGTCCACGGGAATACACTTTTAAGGCAATGTTGTTTAATCCAAACCTCTCTTTCTCCACAAATTAGCAAAATAATAAAGAATATTTGAGGTCTTGAAATCTAGAACAATTGCTACATTGTCACCAAACATCATATAGATTGTCGGTGCAGTTTTCTTTATTTAAACTTTTTAAGTATTCAGTGGTTTTGTATATGTGCTTTCTTTAACAAGAAGGTTATGCTGCCCCTCTTCCTCCTGCTTTTCAGACAATTTGAACTGTGCTAGTGCACGGTATACCGGTACTAGTATACTATCGAGGTAATAATGAATCAAAAAGAACTATACTCTGTTTGAAAAATACCGGGTTTAACAGGCAAGACAGGGTGCCTTTGTCTTGTCATGACATTGCTGGTTTTACAAGCATAGGAGCATGTTCGGCAGCGCACAATGACAGAGTACTTACAGTCAGATACGGGTGTGTACACAGAAAAGGGAGAACGAACGCATTTTGGCCTAAAAACTGAAGTTAAAGGGGAAGTTATAACACTGAAACCCCCTTAGGAAGAAGTGTTTTAAGACAGTGGTTCTCAACCTTTTTTCAGTGATGTACCCCCTGTGAGCATTTTTTTAATTCAAGTACACCCTAATCAGAGCAAAGCATTTTTGGTTGAAAAAAAGAGATAAAGAAGTAAAATACAGCACTGTGTCATCAGTTTCTGATTTATTAAATTGTACAACAGTGCAAAATATTGCTCATTTGTAGTGGTGTCTTGAACTATTTGGAAAAAAAGATATAAAATTAACTAAAAACTTGTTGAAAAATAAACAAGTGATTCAATTATAAATAAAGATTTCTACACATAGAACTAATCATCAACTTAAAGTGCCCTCTTTGGGGATTGTAATAGAGATCCATTTGGATTTATGAACTTAATTCTAAACATTTCTTCACAAAAAAATAAAATCTTTGACCTCAATATTTATGGAACATGTCAACAAAAAAATCTAGCTGTCAACACTGAATATTGCATTGTTGTATTTTTTTCATAGTTTATGAACTTACATTCATATTTTGTTGGAGTATTATTCAATAAATATATTTATTAAGGATTTTTTTAATTGTTGCTATTTTTAGAATTTTTTTTTTTTAATTTTACGTACCCCTTGGCATACCTTCAAGTACCCCCAGGGGTACGCGTACCCCCATTTGAGAACCACTGTTTTAAGACATTCTTCAGCTAACATCCATCCGCAGTTGGCAGTGTAGTAGCTACTTCTAAATCACTAATCCCTGACTCCATTGGGACGAATAAAGTACGTTTCTTACAAGTATCATTCATTCAGGACGAGGAATAGCTAAACATGCTTCACTACACACCGTAGTAGGATACAAGAGCTCACCGGCGTCGCCGCTAACAAAAGATAGCACTCCTGAATGTAAACAAATGCCATGGGTGGATCTACACCTAACATCCACTGTAATGATACCAAATACAATACCGTATTTATTCAATACCACTATGATTACATCGATATTTTTTATTGTCACAAAATCTTTTTTCCTTTCTTTTAAAATTCATATTATATTTATAAACTCAGGAAATGCGCCCCTGGACACATGAGGACTTTAACTATGACCAATGTATGATACTTGGTATCAGATCGATACTTAAATTTGTGGCGTCCCCGCTAATAAAAGCTAGCACTCCTGAATGTAAACAAATGCCATGGGTGGATCTACACCTAACATCCACTGTAATGATACCAAGTACAATACCGTATTTAGTCAATACTACTATGATAACATCTATAATTTTTATCATCACAAAATCTTTTTTCCTTTCTTTTGAAATTCATATTATGTTTATAAACTTAGGAAATACGTCCCTGGACACATAAGGACTTTGAATATGACCAATGTATGACTTTGTATCGGATCGATACCTAAATTTGTGGTATCATCCAAAACTGATGTAAAGTATCCAAACAACTGAAGCATAAGTGTTTATTACATTTTAACAGAAGTGTAGAAAGAACATATTAAAAAAGAAAGTAAGCAGATATTAACAGTAAATGAACAAGTGGATTAATAATACATTTTTTACAGCTTGTCCATTATAATTCTGACAAAATAATAGAATGGTAACACAATTTGTTGCTGCATTCGTCAGCAGACAAATTAGGAGCCTCTGTTTGCTTACTTACTACTAAAGGACAGGTTACCTAGTACAGGGGGCAGAAACGCGGTGCCCGCGAGCACCAGGTAGGCCATAAGGACCAGATGAGTCGACCGCTGGCCTGTTCTAAAAATATCTCAAATAGCACCTGTGGAGAGGCGGAGCCGACGGTCTGACAGAGAGGCCGGGCACGCTGAAGCCCAGCCCAAGATGGCGGCGAGGAGGCGGGGCGTGCCGGGAGCGATGCCACAAACAAGATCAGGTGTGTGTATCGCGCACCTGTACACGATTAACGTATCTCCTCTCGCTGTATAAAAGGGGAGAAGGAGGAGAGAACGGGGCTGGTGATGGTGCGGAGCGAGAAAAACACATACAACGGCGGAGACGGAGACAAGAAGAGGCGGACTGAAGTAAGTGCTGCTGAAAAGCAGACGGCTGAGCGAGCAGCAGAGGGAGACGGGAGACGCA
Source organism: Nerophis ophidion (assembly GCF_033978795.1). Taxonomy (NCBI): domain Eukaryota; kingdom Metazoa; phylum Chordata; class Actinopteri; order Syngnathiformes; family Syngnathidae; genus Nerophis; species Nerophis ophidion. Next base: position 38,606,311 of record NC_084611.1, read on the forward strand.
GCGGAAGCGCGACCCGACCGCAGACAAGCTTGTGTGGGAAAATAAAGCAAGTCTACCTTGCCCGAAGTCATGTCCTTCTTTGGTGGTCCATGGAACCCGCAAGACGACGGCGTGAGTCCGTCACAGCAACACTTACCAGTTAGCTGCCTCTATTTATCAAATTGTATTTATTTACTAGCAAGCTTGTCTCTCTTTGCTCGACAATTTTAATTAAAAGAGAGACAAAACTCAAATAGAATTTGAAAATCCAAGAAAATATTTTAAAGACTTGGTCTTCACTTGTTTAAATAAATTAAAAACAATTTTTTAACTTTGCTTCTTATAACTTTCAGAAATACAATTTTAGAGAAAAAATACAACCATAAAAATTATTTTAGGATTTTTAAACACATATACCTTTTACCTTTTAAATTCCTTCCTCTTCTTTCCTGACAATTTAAATCAATGTTCAAATAAAAAAAAATTTTTTTATTGTCAAGAATAATAAATACATTTTGATTTAATTCCTAATTTTAGCTTCTGTTTTTTGACGAAGAATATTTGTGAAATATTTATTCAAATTTATTATGATTAAAATTCAAAAAAAATATTTTGGCAAATCTAGAAAATCTGTAGAATCAAATTTAAATCTTATTTCAAAGTCTTTTGAATTTGTTTTGAAAATGTTGTTCTGGAAAATCTAGAAGAAATAATGATTTGTCTTTGTTAGAAATATAGCTTGGTCCAATTCGTTATATATATATTCTAAGAAAGTGCAGATTGGAGTTTAACCAATTTAAAACATGTGATCAAAAATATATATTTATTGTGAGAAATCATTAAGATGATCAGTGTTTCCACAAAGATAAAAATCAATTATTAATAATGACATAGACTTAAAGGTAAATTGAGCAAATTGGCTATATCTGGCAATTTATTTAAGTGTGTATCAAACTGGTAGCCCTTCGCAATAATCAGTACCCAAGAAGTAGCTCTTGGTTTCAAAAAGGTTGGTGACCCTTGGTCTAGTATCTTCACTATTTTATTTAAAGACAAAGTTCTTCTTCAATTGAAATAAGAAACATATGTTTATTGTTCCGTAAGATTATTTGTTAAAATAAAGCCAATAATGCCATTTTTTGTGGTCCCCTTTACTTAGAAAAGTATTTAAAAGTATCAAAATATTGGTATCGGGACCTTTTCAAGCATGTTCCAAATAAACTAAACCATTACTTTGACCATCCATCCATCCATCCATTTTCTACTGCTTATTCCCTTTTGAGGTCGCGGGGGGTTCCTGCCTCCTATCTCAGCTACAATCGGGCGGAAGGCGGGGTACACCCTGGACAAGTCGCCAATTCATCGCAGGGCCAACACAGATAGACAGACAACATTCACACTCACATTCACACACTAGGGACCATTTAGTGTTGCCAATCAACCTATCCCCAGGTGCATGTCTTTGGAAGTGGGAGGAAGCCGGAGTACCCGGAGGGAACCCACGCATTCACAGGTACTTTGACCATATTTTTTATTTTATTTGTTACCTCCAGCGAGAACAGTAACTTTAATTAAAAAAAAAAGTTTGGGGTTTGTTCAGTGTTTGCATGCCATCTCTGCCAACAAATCTTTTTTGCTAATTTCCTGCGGCAAAACAATTTGTTGAACATAATTTCTTTGTTGTCTACTCCCAGTCAGTTATTTTGGAACCGCCTTGGTTTCACCAAAGTTGTTTTCATCGCCATTTCGTGGGAAGAAGTTGCTTCTTTTTAAGTGTTACTTACACCAAGGTTATAATTTATAACCAAGATTGCTTGTCATGTCTTGTTTGTGTTACCTCGACCAGGAAGGTTTTTACCACCTCCTTTTAGTTGTTGCCACTATCATAATATCATGTGTCACTACCTCCAGTAAGGTTGTTTTCTTTGCTGCTTTATGTTTGCTTAGTGCCTCTGTGTTATGTCTGCCAAAAATGTTTGGTTTTCCAACTGTTTTTTTTTTGCTTTTTTTGCTTTTCTTTGTTACCTTCGGCCAAGTTATGTTAAACATAGTTTCTTTGTCTGATACCGCCACCAAGGTGTCCCTTTTCACTGTTTTCATGTCCATTTTACTACCTCCAGCAAGAGCATTATGTTTTATGACTTCCTTTGTTTGTTACTTCAGTTTGTTATGTTTTTGTTTGTTATTTTGTGTGTCTGATGTGTTGTTCCTAATGGCATAAAGCCCCATTTATAGCCTCTATGTCAGGGGTCTCAGACACGTGGCCTGCGGGCCAATTGCGGCCCGCGAGACGTTATTTTGCGGCACCCACCTTAATATGTAAGTTTAATGTTAGTGCGGCCCGCAGGTTTTATATGAATGGCGCTTGACAACGTTGTGTTATTTGGGTCCAAAATGGCCCTGTCAACGTTCTGGGTTGCCTACCCCGGTGTTAGTGGAAAAGGGGCAAGTGAGTGAAAGCAACAGAGACGTTGCCATGGAGACGAGGGTTGTCTTATGTGCCCGACTGCAGTCACACTGCGACACCTGTCCGTCAGTATTAACAGTCCCCGATAACCTGGACCAATTCAAATTGTTATTTGTTTTTTTTTATTATTTAATTTGCATTGCTTCACACGATGAACCTCTACATATATTTCTATATGACGCCGGATAACACTCTGGGAGCCGTCACTTTTTTGCGCTCGCTATCCTGTTACTTTCCCGGCTATTATCCGCCGACCGCCGTGTTGCTGTAGGGAGGAAAAGGGTAACGACACACATTGCGGAAATAACATTATTCTCCATGTGTCGGCTAAATACAAATATATTCCACAACCCCAAACATGTCTTTTTCAAGGCCTGCAGTGAAGAGAAAGAGTAGTGATCAGCAAAGACAATTCCAGGAAAAGTGGGAGATGCAATATTTCTTTGTTGAGCACAGGGGCAACCCGACGTGTCTTATTTGCACGGAGAAAGTTGCGGTGCACGAGGGATACAATTTGAAATGTCATCACACAACTAAACATGCTGAGGAGTATGCAAAATTTTCTGCGGCCCAGCCTCATCCAGACTCTGCATCCAGTGGCCCCCCAGGTAAAGTGAGTTTGAGACCCCTGCTCTATGTGTACCGTATTTTTGGACTATAAGTCGCAGTTTTTGTTCATAGTTTGCCCGGGGTGCGACATATACTCAGGAGCGACTTGTGTGTGAAATTATTAACACATTACCGTAAAATATCAAATAATATTATCTAGCTCATTCACGTAAGAGACTAGACGTATAAGTTTTAATCGGACTTAGCAAATAGGAGTGACAGATTGTTTGGTAAACGTATAGCATGTTGTATATGTTACAGTTATTTGAATGATTTTTACCATGTTACATTAACATACCAGGCACCTTCTCAGTTGGTTATTTATGTGTCATACAACGTACACTTATTCAGCCTGTTGTTCACTATTCTTTATTTATTTTAAATTGCCTTTCAAATGTCTATTTTTGGTGTTGGGTTTTATCAACTAAATTTCCCCCAAAAATGCAACTTATGTATGTTTTTTTCCTTCTTTATTATGCATTTTTAGCAGGTGCGACCTATACTCCGGAGCGACTTATACTCCGAAAAATGCGGTATTTTAATGAAGATAGTTGAAATTTAAAAAAAAATTGTGATCGCCAAAGCCATAGATGCACATCAACATTGAAATTGCACGTTTAACGTGTGCATAAATTTAAAAAATATCAGACCACGGTCCTCCCTATAGGGCTGGATGATTATGGCAAAAATAATAATCACAATTATTATGATTGATATTTAAGCCAAGATTAATAACATGATTATTAATTAATTTGAAAACATGAGTATTTATTGTACCATCAAAACTCAAATCTAAATATAGTTTTAAAAAAAAACTGATATAAATTAGTAACAGGGAAACCACAAGTAAAATAATACTAATAACAAATTTAAATAATAACTGTATAAAAACGACACAATTCAGTTTTTCCGTATTAAAGGGGAACATTATCACCAGACCTATGTAAGCGTCAATATATACCTTGATGTTGCAGAAAAAAAGACCGTATATTTTTTTAACCCATTTCCGAACTCTACATGGGTGAATTTTAGCGAATTAAACGCCTTTCTATTTATCGCTCTCGGAGCGATGACATCAGAACGTGACATCACCTAGGTAATTAAGCCGCCATTTTCTCAAAGACGTTACAAACACCGCGTCTCAGCTCTATTATTTTCAGTTTTTTCGACTATTTTCTGGAACCTTGGAGACATCATGCCTCGTCGGAGGGTGTAACAACACTAACAGGGAGGTATTCAAGTTGCACCACTGGCCCAAAGATGCGAAAGTGGCAAGAAATTGGACGAAATTTGTTCAAAATACGAGGGTGTGGGGAAAGCCGACTAAATGGTCGTTTGTTCCGCACACTTTACCGACGAAAGCTATGCTACTACAGAGATGGCAATATTGTGTGGATATCCTCGAACACTCAAAGCAGATGCATTTCCAACGATAAAGTCAAAGAAATCTGCCGCCAGACCCCCATTGAATGTGCCAGAGTGTCTGCACATTTTACCGGCAGACATGGCACAAAGAGCAATCAATCAATCAATCAATGTTTACTTATATAGCCCTAAATCACTAGTGTCTCAAAGGGCTGCACAAACCACTACGACATCCTCGGTAGGCCCACATAAGGGCAGGAAAACTCACACCCAGTGGGACGTCGGTGACAATGATGACTATGAGAACCTTGGAGAGGAGGAAAGCAATGGATGTCGAGCGGGTCTAACATGATACTGTGAAAGTTAAATCCAAAATGGATCCAACACAGTCGCAAGAGTCCAGTCCAAAGCGGATCCAACACAGCAGCGAGAGTCCCGTTCACAGCGGAGCCAGCAGGAAAACATCCCAAGCGGAGGCGGATCAGCAGCGCAGAGATGTCCCCAGCCGATACATAGGCGAGCAGTACATGGCCACCGGATCGGACCGGACCCCCTCCACAAGGGAGAGTGGGACATAGAAGAAAAAGAAAAGAAACGGCAGATCAACTGATCTAAAAAGGGAGTCTATTTAAAGGCTAGAGTATACAAATGAGTTTTAAGGTGAGACTTAAATGCTTCTACTGAGGTGGCATCTCGAACTTTTACCAAGAGGGCATTCCAGAGTACTGGAGCCCGAAATGAAAACGCTCTATAGCCCACAGACTTTTTTTGGGCTTTGGGAATCATTAATAAGCCGGAGTCCTTTGAACGCAGATTTCTTGCCGGGACATATGGTACAATACAATCGGCAAGATAGGATGGAGCTAGACCGTGTAGTATTTTATACGTAAGTAGTAAAACCTTAAAGTCACATCTTAAGTGCACAGGAAGCCAGTGCAGGTGAGCCAGTACAGGCGTAATGTGATCAAACTTTCTTGTTCTTGTCAAAAGTCTAGCAGCCGCATTTTGTACCAACTGTAATCTTTTAATGCTAGACATGGGGAGACCCGAAAATAATACGTTACAGTAATCGAGACGAGATGTAACAAACGCATGGATAATGATCTCAGCGTCTTTGTGGACAGAATGGAGCGAATTTTAGCGATATTACGGAGATGAAAGAAGGCCGTTTTAGTAACGCTTTTAATGTGTGCCTCAAAGGAGAGAGTTGGGTCAAAGATAACACCCAGATTCTTTACCGAGTCGCCTTGTTTAATTGTTTGGTTGTCAAATGTTAGAGTTGTATTATTAAATAGAGGTCGGTGTCTAGCAGGACCGATAATCAGCATTTCCGTTGTTTTGGCGTTGAGTTAGAAAAAGTTAGCGGACATCCATTGTTTAATTTCATTAAGACACGCCTCCAGCTGACTACAATCCGGCGTGTTGGTCAGCTTTAGGGGCATGTAGAGTTGGGTGTCATCAGCATAACAGTGAAAGCTAACACCGTATTTGCGTATGATGTCACCTAGCAGCAGCATGTAGTTGCTGAAGAGTGCAGGTCCAAGGACCGAACCCTGGGGAACTCCACACGTTACCTTAATGTAGTCCGAGGTCACATTGTTATGGGAGACGCACTGCATCCTATCAGTAAGATAAGAGTTAAACCAAGACAGGGCTAAGTCTGACATACCAATTTGTGTTTTGATACGTTCTAATAAAATATTGTGATCGACGGTATCGAAAGCAGCGCTAAGATCGAGGAGCAGCAACATAGATGACGCATCAGAATCCATCGTTAGCAATAGATCATTAGTCATTTTTGCGAGGGCTGTCTCCGTGGAGTGATTTGCCCTGAAACCGGATTGAAAGGTTTCACATAGATTGTTAGACGCTAAGTGTTCATTTAACTGCTCCGCAACAATTTTTTCGAGGATTTTTGAAATAAAGGGCAGGTGAGACACCGGTCGGTAGTTTACCATGAGGTCAGGATCGAGGTTAGGTCTTTTAAGAAGAGGATGAATAATGCTAGGGGAATAGTGCCCGAGGAAAGTGATAAGTTTATAATATTTAGCACTGATGGACCTAATAATACAAAGAGCTCCTTGATCAGTTTCCCAGGAAGTGGGTCAAGTAAACATGTTGTTTGTTTTATTCCATTTACACGTTGTAACAATTCCTCTAATGTTATTTCCTCAAAACAAGAGAAACTATTTTGGAGGCCAGTATCCGCCGTATATACAATCGTGTCAGTGTTAATAGAACCCAGTTGTAGCTGGGACGCATTGTCTTTAATCTCCTTTCTAATGACTTCAATTTTCTTACTAAAGAATTGCATAAAGTCATCAGCTGAGTGGGTGGAGTTACTGGAAGGAGTCCCTTGTTGGGTTAGCGATGCTACCAGACTAAACAAAAATTTAGGATCGTTTTTATTACGGTGGATGAGATTTGAGTAATATTTAGCTTTATCTAAGGTAAGCATGCGTTTATAAGTTATTAAACCATCACTCCACGCTTGATGGTGCACCTCAAGTTTAGTCGTGCGCCATTTGCGTTCCAACTTTCTACATAATCATTTCTGAGCTCTAGTTTCTTCTGTAAACCACGAGGTACGCTTTTTTGGAGCCTTTTTTAACTTTAGCGGTGCTATTTTATCAATGGTTTCGCGCAGGGCGTCGTTAAAGTTGTTAGTGAGGTTATCAATAGAGCCCACATACTTTGGGAATGGTGCCATTACCGAGGGCAGTAGGTCAGCAAGAGTTGTCGTTGTGGCCGTATTAATGTTGCGGCTGCTATAGCAGTTATTATTATTAGTTTGCCGAACATGCGTCTGAACCTCGAATTTTATAAGGTAATGATTGGACAATACTTTAGTATACGGGAGTATCGTAACTTTGGAAACGGTGATACCCCTGACAAGCACTAGGTCTATCGTAATACCGTTGCGATGCGTGGGTTCATTTCAATTATAGTCTGGAGCGCTACGCACGGTGGGTCCGATGGGGTATTCATATGGATATTAAAGTCC
>NC_084611.1:38618734-38638734 GCF_033978795.1 Nerophis ophidion
TCATAAGGCGCATAAAAAAAATCCAAGCTAAACAGTAAAAATAAATTGATTCCGTACCATGCTGCAATGTAACTTAGTGAGGGGCAGATGACAAAAGCTCTGTCAAGACGTAGTTTTCGCAGATTACTGCGAGGTTTGTTCTCCCAGGGTGCAAACGGACAATTCCGGACAAGGTTTGTGCGTAGGAACATATTTATTAATCTAACTACAAAATAACAGGCAAACAACGAAGGCAAGCGTGCCTATCGCACGCGGAAGCTATGGCGAAAACTTAGCACACGAAACATGGAACTATGGACAAGGCAAAAACTTTCTAACTGTGGCATGAACGAAACAAGACTTACGTAGAGGGTTGCGTGAAGCAAACAAATGACGCCAGACTGAGTGAGGCCAGGGCATGGACTAAATAGCCCTCTGATCAGTGCCCGGGCAACAGGTGAGCGTCCTGAACACTAACCAGAGGCAGGTGAGTGCAATACGTAACCATGGTACGGCGTGGCGCGGTGGGAGAGTAGCCGTGCGTAACCCGAGGGTCCTTGGTTCAATCCCCACCTAGTACCAACCTCGTCACATCCGTTGTGTCCTGAACAAGACACTTCACCCTTGCTCCTGATGGGTGCTGGTTAGCGCCTTGCATGGCAGCTCCCTCCATCAGTGTGTGAATGTGTGTGTGAATGGGTAAATGTGGAAGTAGTGTCAAAGTGCCTTGAGTACCTTGAAGGTAGAAAAGCGCTATACAAGTACAACCCATTTTTTATTTTTTTATGGTGACTGGACAAACTCGGGAGGTGCACAAACAAGAACTAAAAGAGTCCAAAAACAATAACAAAAACATGATCTGGACCCCAGATCACGACAAGCTCCAACAACAGCTAAAACAATGACAAACATGTCAAGTGGCTGGACTCCAGCAACCAGGAAATTAAAAGAAGCTGCACACTCCAGCCAAAGATCTGATGCCGTTCCCAAAAGTTTATTGACGCAGCAAATCAATGTGTTGTTGACATAAAGCTAGAAGCACACATGGCAATGCCAGCACCTTAGTATGGCAAAACTAAAAAAGGGACCCTTACTCTGTACTACACGGCTCATAAAACAAAGTTTTGTATTATTTTCATTATAAGTAGACCAAATTACTTAGGTATATCAAAAGTTACCTAAGGGAAATTACTACTGTAATTTGATCATTTTAATAGTTATGATCTGAGGTTTCGGACAGGTGTGATACTGGTGGGGCAGGTGTGATGTTGCTCACATGTGGTTTGGAGCAGTGTTTGTCAACCACTGTTCCGTGGTATGCTGTGGGAGATAATGTAATTTCACATAGTTGGGTTAAAAATATTTTTTGCAAACCAGTAATTGTAATGCGCACATGTGCCGTTGTCGAGTGTCTGTGCTGTCTATGGATCGGCAAAGTAACCGTGTACTACTCTTCCATATCAGTAGGTGGCAGCATGTAGCTAATTGCTTTGTAGATGTCAGGAGGCAGCCTGCAGGTAAAAAGGTATTTAACGCTTAAACCAAAAATAAACAAAAGGCGAGTACCGCTAAGAAAAGGCATTGAAGCTTAGGGATGGCTATGCTAAACTAAGCTAAAACTGAACTGGCTGCAAAGTAAACAAAAACAGAATGCTGGATGACAGCAAAGACTTACGGCGTGTGGAGCAGTAGACGGCATCCACTGAGTTCCTCCGTACATGATGTGACAGTCAACAACAAAATAGGAGCGCAAGACAAGAACTAAAAGACTACACACAGGAAAACACCAAAAAACTCTAAATAAGTTACGGCATGATGTGAGAGTAGACCTACTTTGAGACAAGAGCTGTAGTAATGCAGGGTTGGTAATGGTTTGAATTCATATCCAAAAATTGTGAGAATGACTTTTTACTGTCGATATCGACTGCTTATAGGGCTGCGCAATATGGCCTTTTTTTAATATCTCGATATTTTCAGGCCATATCGCGATACACGATATATATCTCGGAATTTTGCCTTAGCCTCGAATGAACACTTGATGCATATAATCACAGCAGTATGATGATTCTACGTGTTTACATTAAAACATTCTTCTTCATACTGCATTACTATATGCTCATTTTAAACTTTCATGCAGAGAGGGAAATCACAACTAAGTCAATTGACCAAAACTGTATTTATTAAACAGTTATTAAGCAGTGGCACAAACATTCATGTCAATTCCAAAACAGAAAGTGCAAGATTGTCAGAGACATTTTAAAACAAGCTATTAGTGAACTTTTGTACATGATGTCACTAAGATGACATATCAAAACAATACTAAATTAAAGTGCACTTTTTGTACAGGACGCCAAATGGAGATGTTGACATGCGGAGTAATCCCTCTTCATTGTCTAGCGGGTGACTTTAGCAGTAATGTTACTTTGTAGCAACGCTTTAGCACCACACTTGACAAATTACGGTTGTCTGTTCGACATATTCACACTTGAAGTCAAACCACCGCCAGATGATGGACCCCCTGCTATTTTTCTTGGGAATTAATTATTCCTTCATTTGTTACCAGATTCGCACCTTCTTTCTCTCGTAATACCACTCGCACCAAAGCTAACGTTACTCATGCTGCTACCTCTCTACTCCGCGAGGGCATATACGTATGTGACATATGTACAAACCCCGTTTCCATATGAGTTGGGAAATTGTGTTGGATGTAAATATAAACGGAATACAATTATTTGCAAATCCTTTTAAACCCATATTCAGTTGAATGCACTACAAAGACAAGATATTTGATGTTGAAACCAATAATTTAGGTTTTTTTTGCAAATAATAATTAACTTAGAATTTCATGGCTGCCACACGTGCCAAAGTAGTTGGGAAAGGGCATGTTCACCACTGTGTTACATCACATTTTCTTTTAACAACACTCAAACGTTTGGGAACTGAGGAAACTAATTGTTGAAGCTTTGAAAGTGGAATTCTTTACCATTCTTGCTTGATGTACAGCTTAAGTTGTTCAACAGTCTTGTTGTCGTATTTTACGCTTCAAAATGTGTCTCACATTTTTGATGGGAGACATGTCTGGACTGCAGGCAGGCCAGGAGAGTACCCGCACTCTTTTACTACGAAGCCACGCTGTTGTAACACATGGCTTGGCATTGTTTTGCTGAAATAAGCAGGGGCATCCATGATATGTTGCTTGGATGACAACATATGTTGCTCTAAAACCTGTATGGACCATTCAGCATTAATGGTGCCTTCACAGATGTGTAAGTTACCCATGCCTTGGGCACAAATGCACCCCATACCATCACAGATGCTGGCTTTTGAAATTTGCACCTATAACAATCCGGATGGTTATTTTTCTCTTTGTTCCGGAGGACACCACCTCCACAGTCTCCAAATATAATTTGAAATGTGGACTTGTCAGACCACAGAACATTTTTCCCCTTTGCATCAGTCCATCTTAGATGAGCTCGGGCCCAGCGAAGCCGGTGGCGTTCCTGGGTGTGGTTGATAAATGGCTTTCGCTTTGCATAGTAGAGTTTTAACTTGCACTTACAGATGTAGCGACCAACTATAGTTACTGACAGTGGTTTTATGAAGTGTTCCTTAGCCCATGTGGTGATATCCTTTACACACTGATGGTCGGTTTTTGATTAAGTATCGCCTGAGGGATCTAAGGTCTGTAATATCATCGCTTACGTGCAGTGATTTCTCCAGATTCTCTGAACCTTTTGATGATTTTACGGACCGTAGATGGTAAAAGCCCCAAATTCCTTGCAATAGCTCGTTGAGAAATGTTGTTCTAAAACTATTCAACAATTTGCTTACAAATTGGTGACCCTCGCCCCATCCTTGTTTGTGAATTACTTAGCATTTCATGGAAACTTTTTTTATACCCAACCATGGCACCCACCTGTTCCCAATTAGCCTGCACACCAGTGGGATGTTCCATATAAGTGTTTGATGAGCATTCCTCAACTTTATCAGTATTTATTGCCAACTTTCCCAACTTCTTTGTCACGTGTTGCTGGCTTCAAATTCAAAAGTTAATGATTATTTGCACACAAAAAAATGTTGATCAGTTTTAACATCAAATATGTTGTCTTTGTAGCATATTCAACTGAATATGGGTTGAAAATGATTTGCAAATCATTCTATTCCATTTATATTTACATCTAACACATTTCCCCAACTCATATGGAAACGGGGTTTGTAAGAAGTTGTGCTTGCTGTCTTTGAGAAGGAGACAACAAAGAGTGAGAAGAGCCTGTAGTTTAATGCCAGCATCTAAAAGCAACTGCGTGAGAGAGAACGTCTACTCGAATATCACGATATAGTCATTTTCTATATCGCTGAGTTTCATTTTTTTAATGTTTTTTGCTGGCAGTGTGCCCCGGGATTTTTTTCAATGAAAAAAATGTGCCTTGTCCCAGAAAAGACTAAAATACACTGGCTTACAGAATGCTCGGAGAGTTTCTGTTAGCTCAGACAGATGGAAAATAAGGGGGAACATTAATGCACTTTTTGTACAGAACGCCACTACAATAGTTTAAAACAAATAAAGTGCACTTTTGCGCATGATGTCACACAAGATATCTCAATAATTGTCAAATAAAAATGTGCTGCATAATAGGAAATCAAATCGTGTTCGTCCTTCGCTATGTGGTAGGTTCCTGCGGACATTATCTCCTTTTGTTGTTGACTATTTTTTTCATACGGTGTTGATTTGGAAATGTTTGCCTCAGCATTTGGATTGTGTGTGTGCGTGGCACTGAAAGATGTTAACATTCGGAGAAAGCACTCTTCATTCTCTAGCAGGTGACTTTTCAAATGATGCAACATATTAGCAGTAATGCTACTTTATAGCAACCCTTTTGCCCCACACTTGACAAATTACAGTTGTCGGTTCGACATATTCCCACTTGAAGCCAATTTAACCCCCTGAGTTGAATTAAGTTTCTAGCCCTGTACTCTTTGAGTGGACCAGCACCAACGTAAACAAAGTCCAAAGACATCCATGCTACTGATGCCAACAGCGCTTATCCATACATCAACCCTTCCCCCCCACCTCCCACCCCTCTTCAAAACAACACTTTGAAGGGACATCGTGCCCGTGACCTTGTCAGCTGATTTAGACTCAATTTGAGCCACTGTCTTAGTCTGGGAAGGGGGCTCCACGGTTAAGAGGATTACCCAGAATTCTCCATTGAGGTGCTCACTGACTGGATGCCAACTCTTTTCATCCATCCATCCATCCAACCTATCTATCTCCCAATGTGCGCATATATTTGTTCTCCCCTTCTTGCAGTCCCGTCAAGGAGGCCATATTGTCCTTCTGTCACCATTTCCCAGCATCGCACCCCCACAGCCCCTTCTTCGTTCCCATCTTGAACTGCAGCTGATTCACGGCACAACTTAAATGTCTATTCTTCTTTATTGGCCTTGTTTCTAAATTGTTGAGCAGCACGGTAAGTGGATTAAAAGGATCCTCATGAAGTTTGTCAGTGGAACCTCTCATGTCGTACAATTGGGAAACCCACCCAATTTCTTTTGTAAAAAAAAAAAAATATGCCTGTGTAAAACCGCAAATACTTAAAGGCCTACTGAAATGAGATTTTCTTATTCAAACGGGGATAACAGGTCCATTCTATGGGTCATACTTGATCATTTCGCAATATTGCCATATTTTTGCTAAAAGGTTTTAGTAGAGAACATCGACGATAAAGTTCGCAACTGGAGAAAAGCCCTGCCTCTACCGGAAGTCGCAGACGATGACGTCACATTTTGAGGGCTCCTCATATATTCACATTGATTTCAATGGGAGCCTCCAACAAAAACAGCTATTCAGACCGAGAAAACGACAATTTCGCCATTAATTTGAGCGAGGATGAAATATTCGTATTTGAGGATATTAATAGCGACGGACTAGAAAAAAAAAAAAAACGGGATTGCAATCGTGTTGCATTGAGACGGAGTCATATGTTTTTAGAGACATTTACCAGGATAATTTTGGGAAATCTCTTATCTTTCTATTGTGTTGCTAGTGTTTTAGTGAGTTTAACAGTACCTGATAGTCGGAAGTGTACGTCCGCGGCCGGGTGTTGACGCGCAGTGTCTCGGGGAAGTCGACGGCAGCTGTATGAACGGCACAAGCTCAGCTGATATCCGGTAAGAACTGACTTTTTAACCACAATTTTCTCACCGAAACCTGCTGGTTGACAAACGGCCAGGATCCATTTCCGCTGTGATCCATACTAAAGTTTCACCTCCGTGAATTTTAAAACAAGGAATCACCGTGTGTTTGTGTAGCCAAACGCTAAAGCTTCCCAACTCAGTCTTTCTAGTTTGACTTCTCCAATATTAATTTAACAAATTGCAAAAGATTCAGCTACACAGATGTCCAAAATACTGTGTAATTATGCGGTTAAAGCAGATGACTTTTAGCTGTGTGTGTACGCAGCGCTCATATTCATAACAGCCCGTGACGTCACGCGTACACATAATCATTACGCGACGTTTTCAAGAAAAAAGTAACGGGAAATTAAAAATTGCAAGTTAGTAAACTAAAAAGGCTGTATAGGCATGTGTTGCAATGTTAATTTTTCATCATTGATATATAAACTATCAGACGTGTAGTGGGTTTCAGTAGTCCTTTAAACAAGACCAAAAATATTCTGAGAACCAGCGCCTTTTGCAGTGGGAAATAGTTTTTGGTTCACTTCTTTTGTCAGTTAGTTTTTTGCAAAAAAAAAAAAAAAAAGTGCTTTGTAATGCAAAACACAAGGACACTGAATAAGACACGAGCTCGCAGGAGGAAATACGCAGGAAGTTACGCAACGCTAAGCCGCTAGCATACGCCTGTACAAGACAACTCATCTTCATACTACGCCTTAGTCATTTAAGACAGCGTTTTATTGATTCTACTGTTAAATCTGATAAATATTTCAATTTGATGTGTGACATATCTGGACAAGTCGCCATCTCATCGCAGGGCCAACACAGATAGACAGACAACATTCACACTCACACACTAGGGACCATTTAGTGTTGCCAATCAACCTATCCCCAGGTGCATGTCTTTGGAGGTGCGAGGAAGCCGGAGTACCCGGAGGGAACCCATGCAGTCACGGGTAGAACATGCAAACTCCACACAGAAAGATACATAGTGCAGGATCGAACACAGGACCTTCGCATTTTGAGGCAGACGCACTGACTTTTATTTACGGTTATTTAATATTTAGAACAGTAGGCAAAATCTAAAAAAAAAAAAAAAGTGCAGTTTCCCTTTAAGTAGGCTTCTTTGGCGCACAGTGACGCAACACAACAAACTTTCCGAATGAATATGGTGGCCGTAGGGCTGGGCGATATGGCCTTTTTTTAATATCTCGATATTTTTTAGGCCATGTCACGATACACAATATATATCTCGATATTTTGCCTTAGCCTTGAATGAACACTTGATGCATATAATCACAGCAGTATGATGAATCTATGTGTTTACATTAAAACATTCTTCTCCATACTGCATTAATATATGCTTATTTTAAACTTTCATGCAGAGAGGGAAACCACAATTAAGTAAATTTACCAAAACTGTATTTATTAAACAGTTATTAAGCAGTGGCATAAATGTTCATGTCATTTCCAAAACAGAAAGTGCAAGATTTTCAGAGACATTTTAAGTGTCAAATAAAAATTAGCTGCATCATAGCAAATCAAAAAGCGTTCGTCCTTCGCTATGTGGTAGGTTACTACGGACGTCATTATTATTCCCAAGAAAAACAGCAGGGGGTCCATCGTCTGGCAGTGGTTTGGCTTCAAATGGGAATATATCGAACAGACAACCGTAATTAGTCAAGTGTGGGGCAAAAGTGTTGCTACCAAAAGTAGCATTACTGCTAATATGTGGCATCATTTGAAAAGTCACCTGCTAGAGAATGAAGAGTGTTTACTCCGCATGTCAAAATCTCCAACAAAATGCCGAGGCAACCATTTCCTCATCAACACCGTATGAAAAAAATTGTCAACAACATAAGGAGATAATGTCCGCAGTAACCTACCACATAGCTATTTGATTTCCTATTATGCAGCTCATTTTTATTGGACAGTTATTGAAATATCTTGTGTGACATCATGCACAAAAGTGCACTTTAATTGTTTCAAACGATTGTAGTGGCGTTCTGTACAAAAAGTGCACTTTAATTTAGTGTTGTTTTGATACGTCATCTTAGTGATATCATGCACAAAAGTGCACTAATAGCTTGTTTTAAAATGTCTCTGACAATCTAGCAGTTTCTGTTTTGGAAATGACCATGAATGTTTGTGCCACTGCTTAATAACTGTTTAATAAATACACTTTTGGTCAATTGACTTAGTTGTGATTTCCTTCTCTGCATGAAAGTTTAAAATGAGTATATATTAATGCAGAATGAAGAAGAATGTTTTAACAGACACATAGAATCATCATACTGCTGTGACTATTTGCATCAAGTGTTCATTCAAGGCTAAGGCAAAATATTGAGATATATATCGTGTATCGTGACACGGCCTGAAAATATCGAGATGTTAAAAAAAGGCCATACTGTATCGCCCAGCCGTACTTCTATATGGACCCCAGGAAGACTAGCAGTCGCCTTGGCGTCAGCTAAAAGGGATCCATTTAATAAACAACAAACAATAATAGGCAGAATAGAGTGACTCAAATAGGCTCCATTGTAAGCTGACTTTTGATCGCAATTATTTAGTATTTAGAATGCATAAAAAATAAATATACGTGTGCTCTTCTTGTCAGAGTTAGTTGTTGACGAACCCCAAGATGCAGAGATGGAGGCAGGCATGGAGTGAGAAAACATGATTTAATTTAAAACACTAAGACAAAAACAAACAGAGGGTTTAAACAAAAAGCGCGCACGTGGGCGGATAACAAACAAAAAGGCCTAGCGTGGAAGCTAGCAGGTATCTAGAAGGAAAACAGAAGTCGTACTTGTAATAAGAAAACCAACTGGAAGCAGGGAACAAAAAACAGTAAGCTACAAACATTTAACAAACTATAGCTTACCGCTACGCTGCAAAGATACTAAACGACATGACAGGAGCGACAATACCATACACGAGAGCAACATCGACAAAATAAATAATCCAGCCCTGACTGGAAGACAAAGCAGGTACAAAAAGGAGTGGGCTGATTGACACCTGGTTTGGCCAGGTGCCAATCAGCCGCAGCTGAGGGGAAACAAGACACTCAGGGAGACAAACAGGAAGCTGAACCAAAACAAGAGTGCTGACAGGAACTAAGGACAGGAAATACTACACACACAGAGGAAAAACTAAAACACAAACACACTGTCAGTAGCAAGCCTGACACTTGTCTTACATAAGGATTGCGAATGATTGCAAAATTAAAGAAAAATTTGCAATTTCCTTTTAAGAACAAATGTTTTTGTCCGTTTTTACCGTGGCTAGCTTACTTTTTCACTTGTTTGTGTAAATATTACTCCCAATTTAGGAAACCGAAGGACGGGAGGAAGTGTCTTTCAGCTGACGTGCCCCCGCCTCCCCACCCAAACCAGGAAGTGAAGTAAAACCCTGGTCTATGAGGTGTCAAAGTCCAAGGAACGCAGCATATTGAGATGGAAATGAGGGCGAATAGTGGGGGGTTGCACTCCACAGGGGAATTCCTAGGGTGAGTTGGTATAGAAAATGAAGGCGGGATGGGGGGGGGGGGGAGTGGGCTGGAGGGGTGCTCTCTACACATTAGTTCCCGTCAAAGAGAGGGGATAAACGAGGCCATTAAGGCTTCTCTCAGGGGAGTATAGTGGGTGGGCGGGCTAGGCTGAGATAGAGGAAGAAGGGAGGGGGGGGGGGCTCAATAGCTGTTGACTAGGCTACCCCACAACAACCTGTCAGAATGCCTCCTCCCACCTTCATCCCCTTCTCTTCTGTTCTACGCCATCCTCATGTTATGCGCTGGCAAGTGGCAAGTGCAGGCTTGAACTATATTTTGGTCCGTGGAAGGGGCGGGAGGGGAGGGGGGAGTACGTGTGCGGTCCACTCTGAAGACATGGATTTCTTTACCCAGCCCCACAAAACAGTCTAAACACACCGCCTCCTCTG
The DNA here is from genome assembly GCF_033978795.1 of Nerophis ophidion. Classification (NCBI taxonomy): domain Eukaryota; kingdom Metazoa; phylum Chordata; class Actinopteri; order Syngnathiformes; family Syngnathidae; genus Nerophis; species Nerophis ophidion. The sequence goes on from NC_084611.1 coordinate 38,628,830, forward strand.
TTGATGCAAAGCTTGTTGTTTATGGATGTGTGCTTCATTGTGGACCTGGCATTTCCAAAGTGGCTCCAATTGGCCCGGAGGCATGTGTGTGCAACAAGTGTGGATATGAATGGGAACGCCGTCTTTTTTAGATGACCCACATTGGAAAAGGGAGCATTTCCCATTTGGATCTCTGGCATGTTAAAGCTAGGAGATACAACATTTTGCAACATGTAGACAGCTTTGGAGGACTTCTCTTGTTTTTACACTTGCATGACAGTTCACCCCCAAAATGTTGCAAATCATTATTTGTCATTAGGTAGGGGTGTAACGGTACACAAAAATTTCGGTTCGGTACATACCTCGGTTTAGACGTCACGGTTCGGTTAATTTTTGGTACAGTAAGAAAACAACAAAATATAAATTTTTGGGGTGTTTATTTACCAAATTTGTAAACAATGGCATAACATACGTACATATACACAAAAGGTCCATTGCCAAGATTAATGTGGTCAACATACCGTATATTACCAAATAAACGCCCTTGGGCAAATAACCGCCCATGTCCTAATAGCCGCCCGGGGTCTGACCCCTTTTTGTGGATTAACCGCCTCTTCCTAATAACTGCCTATGTCCAAATAGCCACCCATGGGTTGTTATTTGCATAATTTAGATTAAAATCATATTGATTTCATTAAGCCCAATTTATAAACTAAAATGAAAAGCAAAGGTGCAGTAATTCTGGTAATTACGGTAACAGCAGACGCGTGGAGTCCAGAGAGTTACATGACAATCAAAGGCTTAACGAAATCTGTGCCATGATGGCTTACGTTACGTGGGGATTCTGGGTAATCAACGTATTGCAATGGGTCACCGCATTTAGCGTAACACACACTCAACTATAACAACAAACCCACGAGGAAAAGATTCAACATGGCAAGCAACAGTAGCAGTGAGTTGAATGAACAGGATACCGGTACACCACAACTGATGGACGGGAATACTTTAAGGGGGAGGAAGAACAGAAAGTTTGACCTATCGTTCAAGCTAGCGGTTGTGAAGCCTGCGGAGCAGAATTCTGGTTTGGCAACGGCCAGGCAGTTAAACAATGACCCAAAACGTGTGCGAGAATGGAAACAAAAAAAGAGAGAACTACTATCTCAATCGGCAATCGATGGAAAATGGGCTCGCTTATCTGGTGGAGGTAGGAAGAAAGTGAGCAACGACCTTGATGCTAATTTTTGTCAGTGGATACATCACGTTCGTGGACTGAACCACCGTGTGTCCCGCAAAATGATCCGCAAGATCGGTAGGTCGTGAGTTCAAATCCCAGCCGAGTCATACCAAAAAGTATAAAAATGGGACCCATTACCTCCTTGCTTGGCACTCAGCATTAAGGGGTGGAATCGGGGGTTAAATCACCATAAATGATTCCCGGACACGGCACTGCTGCTGCCCTCACCTCTCAGGGGGCGATCAAGGGTGATGGGTCAAATGCAAAGAATAATTTCGCCACATCTAGTATGACAATCATTGGTACTTTAACTTTAATTAAGGCCAAGGAGTTGTATGCCACCGCGAGTGACACGGTGGTGTCTGGTGCAACGAGTGGCTGGCTTAATCGATTCCTGCGTCGGAACCACTTTACCCTCAGGAGGAGAACAACTGGACAGTAACCATTGTAAACAAATAATGGTCTGGTGCAGGCTGGTGCAAAAATAAATAAAAGCCTTGTGCTAATAACCACCTGATTCTTTTAAACGGCCGTCTCCAAAATTGATTTTGTGAAATAAACGCCCGGGCTGCTATTTGGTAATATACGTATATAAAATAAAAACTAAATAAGATCAGGCTCAGAATGGTTTCTTAACAAAACCTTTCTACATATAAAGTGCTTTTTTTATTGATTGATTGAGACTTTTATTAGTAGATTGCACAGTAAAGTACATATTCCGTACAATTGACCACTGAATGCAAACACCCCAATAAGTTTTTCAACTTGTTTAAGTCGGGGTCCATGTTCATCAACAGCACCCGCCCCCCCAACCTGGCTAACTTGGCACTAAGAGGATATATGGTCTTATTGTTCTTCCACCATAGAAGTAGGTCAAAATCTAGTTTTTAATGCAATACAGCAACACCCCGCGACCCCGAACGGGACAAGCGGTAGAAAATGGATGGATGGTCTTAAATCTGCTGCTATAAAAACATTTGTTATTGCTTCAGCCCTGCCTGGCTGGCTGAGGAGAGTCTGCTTGAATGCGGTGGTGCCGCTTCAAAGGGGTTAGCATGTTTGACGTGTTGGCAGAAGCGTAGCCTACTACTGCTCAACAATGTCGGCAAACCTCCGTCCTGCATTGTTGTATTGCACCGCGCAGCCAAAGTGTTCCCAAACGGGAGATGTTAACAGGCAGGAGGGTCTTCCAGCTCTGGCTTTTGCATGTTGTCCTAGCCCGGTCGCTTCTAGCCTGCCGTGTGTTGTGCCTCGCTCTGCATTGTTTACACAACCTGCGGTGCACTACCCAATATGTCCGTGTGGAAACTCGTTCGGGACACCTCCGAACCGAACCGAAACCCTCGTACCGAAACAGTTCAATACAAATACACGTACCGTTACACCCCTAACATTAGGTTAAAACTGGCTGTTTTAGTGTTTTTACATGTTACAATAGGTAACTCATTCTACACCTTCTCACTCAACTAACTTTACATCAACATCTTTGTCATCAAAGTTAAACCCAATTTTAATGTAAATGGTAAATGGGTTATACTTGTATAGCACTTTTCTACCTTCAAGGTAGGGCTGGGCGATATGGCCTCTTTATAATATCTCGATATTTTTAGGCCATGTCACGATATATATCTCCATATTTTGGTTTAGCCTTGAATGAACACTTGATGCATATAATCACAGCAGTATGAAGATTCTATGTATCTACATTAAAAACATTCTTCTTCATACAGCATTAATATACGCTCATTTTAAACTTTCATGCAGAGAGGGAAATCACAACTAAGTCAATTTACCAAAACTGTATTTATTAAACTGTTATTAAGCAGTGGCACTAATTATGGCGGTATAGCTCGGTTGGTAGAGTGGCCGTGCCAGCAACTTGAGGGTTGCAGGTTCGATCCACGCTTCCGCCATCCTAATCACTGCCGTTGTGTCCTTGGGCAAGACACTGTACCCACTTGCTTCCAGTGACACCCACACTGGTTTAAAATGTAAAAATTTGATATCGGGTTTCACTATGTAAAGCACTCTGAATCACAAGAGAAAAAGCGCTATATAAATATAATTCACTTCACTTCATCTAAACAGAAAGTGCAAGATTGTCAGAGACATTTTATTTTAATTTTTTTTTTTTTTGTCAGAGACATTTTAAAACAAGCTATGAGTGCACTTTCGTGCATGATGTCACACAAGATATTTCAATAAGTTTCAAATAAAAATGAGCTGCATAATAGGAAATCAAATAGTCTTCGTCCTTCGCTATGCGGTAGTTTACTGTGGATGTTAACTCCTTCTGTTGTTGACTATTTTTTTCTTACCGTGTTGATGTGGAAATGGTTGCCTCGGCATTTTGTGGGTGTGGCACCGGAGATTTTAACATGCGGAGTTTGAAGCACTCTTCCTTCTCTAGCAGGTGACTTTTCAAATGATACTACATATTAGCAGTAATGCTACTTTTTGTAGCAACGCTTTTGCCCCACACTTGACAAATTACGGTTGTCTGTTCCACATATTCCCACTTGAAGCCAAACGACCGCCAGACTTCGGACCCCCTGCCTGCTGTTTTTCTTGGGAATTAATTCTTCCTTCATTCGTTACCAGATTTGCACCTTTCTCTCGTATTACCACTCACAGCACAGCTAACGTTACCCATGCCGCTACCTCTCTGCTCTGCGAAGGTGTATACGTATGTTACGTATGTAAGAAGGTGCGCTTGTTTTATCACTCCTGTGAGAACGAGAGACAAGGAAGAGTGAGAAGAGCCTGTGGTGTAATGCCAGCAGCTAAAAGCAACTGCGTGAGAACATATACTCGAATATCATGATATAGTCATTTTCTATATTGCACAGAGACAAACCCGCAATATATCGAATATATCGATATATCGCCCAGCCCTATTGCCTACAGTAATTAATTGCCTCTGTCCTTCTTGTTCACATTTTTTTTTCTGTCAAAAAATTCCAAAGGCTTCTCTTTTAGTCCAGTGTGCTTAGATTCCATGTGTGGAAGCAGTTTTGAAGGCTTCATTGTTTCGTTGGATAGCTTAACCCTAACCTGACTCTCACCAGATCATTGTAGTTCGCGGAGCTCAACATAAATGTGGAAATAGTGTCAAAGCGCTTTGAGTACCTTGAAGTAGGGCTGGGCAATATATCGAATATACTCGATATATCGCGGGGTCTGTCTCTGTGCGATGTAGAAAATGACTATTAGTAGGCAACCACACTAAAGGCCTACTGAAATTAGATTTTCTTATTTAAACGGGGATAGCAGGTCCATTCTATGTGTCATACTTGATCATTTCGCGATATTGCCATATTTTTGCTGAAAGGATTTAGTAGAGAACATCAACGATAAAGTTCGCAACTTTTGGTCGCTAATAAAAAAGCCTTGCCTGTACCGGAAGTAGCCGACGATGTGCGCGTGACGTCACGGGTTGTAGGGTTCCTCACATCTTCACATTGTTTATAATCATAGCCCCCAGCAGCAAGAGAAAGCGCCAATTTCTTCATTAATTTGAGCGAGGATGAAAGATTCGTGGATGAGGAAAGTTAGAGTGAAGCACTTTAAAAAAAAAAAAAAAAAAGGCGACGGCTCCAGGCGGCGGCAGTGGGAGCGTTTCAGATGTAATAAGACACATTTACTAGGATAATTCTGGAAAATCCCTTATCTGCCTATTGTTTTAATAGTGTTTTAGTGAGATTATAAAGTCATACCTGAAAGTCGGATGGCTGCGGTGAACGCCAGTGTCTCTGGGAGAAGCCGAGGAGCCAAGATCACAGCATCCTTTTTGAGCTGCAGGAGGAGGTCGCATAATCCACTGAAGTCTCCGGTAAGAGCAGACTTAATATCACAAATTTCCCATCCAAAAACTCACTGGCTGACGTAGAGAAACATGTTCGCTCTGTGTTAAAGCTTCACAACAAACGGGCGAATAGAGCATGTCAGGATCAGCTGATGGAGATAAAAAATGACGGTGACCATAAACGCACGTTTGAGACAACAATTCTGGGTGAAAATCAAGCCAGAATATCCAGAGCACCAAACAAGACAAAATAAGGGACCAGACTGGACATACAATACACACTGCTGGTGTGATTGTCTCCCATCACCCCTACATGGGACCATCTCATCGCCAAGAAACAAGCCTAAGGCTCCCACTAATTTAGCGTGGTGGTGAGTTGTATTTACATGTATTTATTTTTGCTGAATTTATCTATCTGTTAAAATATCAACCATAACCGTTTCATGGTGCAAAATAAGGGTTGGGTACCCCTGCCCTAAACTACCTACAACCCAGTAAATGCATTCTTGCCTCATTTGAGCGGCTTTATCCGTATTTCTCATTTAATTCCTCACACCGGCCAAATAGTTTTTTGTCCGAAATGCATTTTGCACGCCTATTTTAAATGTAAAAGTGTTTATTTTACTCAATAAGGGGAAGGGGCTTCTTCTTCTGTGTACTACCATTAGGAAAAGGTGGAACAAGTTGGTACAAGTCTCAAAGCCTCCATTATTTAACAGTGCAATGCCTTACATTAGGCCTGGGCAATTATTTTGACTCGGGGGCCAAATGTAGAGAAAAAAATATGTCTGGGGGTCGGTTTATCTATTTTTAGGATAACTAATACAAAACCCCACAATAAAGTCTGCTAAAATGAATGCTAAAAATTTTATGACAGACCGCCTTAAAAAACGGAATGGAATTTCTATTTTTTCTACGAACGATAAAACCCTGAATATTGAGAACATATGAACGCCACACCCCCTCTCAATTGACATATTTTATAATCAAGCCAAATGCCAGAAAAATGCAACAAACACAGCAAAATATGAAAGTGAAGGGTAAAAAAACAAAAAACATCTACAATCTCATATATGTGATACATCACTAAGCTTTAGAACTTTCTTGTAAAAATCCCCTTCCACGTCTGTACCTGACACTCAACTTTCCGGCTGGCCGCTCTGGAAACACTCTGTGGAAACGCTCCCCACCCACACTGCCTCGGGTGCCTCATCTGACTTTCTGTGACGTAGATTACCATAGTAACTAGTACGATTGTACGGTATACGGGTATTGGTATAGTACCGCGATACTAATGAATCATATTCGGTACCATACCGCCTCTGAAAAGTACCGGTCCGCCACACCCTAAGATTTTTGGTTAAAATAAAGCCAATATTGCATTTTTTTCTGGTCCCCTTTATTTAGAAAAGTATCAAAGTACCAAAAAGTATCAAAAAAATATTGGTATCAGGACAACACTAGTCACTAAAATATCATGCAAAAGCGCAGATTCCAACCATTGAAATATATTGTATAGTTCAAGACTTAAGGCAATTTGAAAACATCACTGCATATCATAGTGGCAGCTACACTTTCCATCTTAAAGTTAAAAAAATATATTTGGGAATGTCTGGCGGGCCAGACTGAAAAGATTAACGGGCCGCATGTGGCCACCGGGCTTTAATTTCCCCAACACAAAATAAAGTGAAAATATGAATAGAATCTTTGGACAAGATATAGATATCGGATTCAGGTACTTTTATATTAGATTCTGCTCAGCAACGGACAAAGAAGAAAAGTAAACATACAACTAACTAACAAATATAAAAATAGATATCTTAATATACACAGAAAAAAGTTATCACAATCATAACAATAATTGTGCATGTACGTGGTTTATTACTTTCCAACTCTGAGAATATGCATTTGAAATATTATTCTCACCAGCAGCTATAGTGTTGGCATACTTGATTTTTGTTTTTATTGGTGTTTTTTTATAAACCTTTATTTATAATATGCAACATTTACATACAATCAATTGGAGATGTCCGATAATATCGGTCTGCCGATATTAACGGCCGATAACTGCTTTAAAATGTAACATCGGAAATTATCGGTAACGGTTTCAAAAGGAAAAATGTATGACTTTTTAAAATGCCACTGTACGGAGTGGTACACGGACGTGGGGAGAAGTACAGAGCGCCAATAAACCTTAAAAGGCACTGCCTTTGCGTGCCGGCCCAATCACATAACATCTAAGGCTTTTCAAACAAGTGAATGCAAGGCATAGTTGGTCAACAGCCATACAGGTCACACTGGGGGTTACCGTATAAACAACTTTAACACTGTTAATAATATGCGCCACACTGTGAACCCACACCAAACAAGAATGACAAACACATTTTGGGAGAACATACGCACCGTAACACAACATAAACTCAACAGAACAAATACCCAGAACCCGATGCAGCACTAACTCTTCTGGGACGCTACAAAATACATCCCCCGCTACTCCCTTTTTTTCCATAACTTGAGTTGATTTATTTTGTAAAATCTGCAAAAAAGCCATTATCGGACATCTCTACATACAATCAATAAATAATAATAATCAAAACAAGTACATAAATAGTACAAAAAGAGTACAAACAAAACAGTGCCAGGGGGTTAAAAACTCAATAAATTAACTAAAATAGAACGGAATACATACATACACATATATACATATATATATATATATATATATATATATATATATATATATATATATATATATATATATATATATATATATATATATATATATATATATATATATATATATATATATATATATATATATATATATATATATATATATATATATATATATATATATATATATTAGGGCTGGGCAACGATTAAAAAATTTAATCGAAGTTAATCGCACTATTTCTCCGATTAATCGCGATTAACTGCATTGTATACGCAAAGCCCAATAATGAATTCAAAAGTAGTGTGTAATGCACCTTTATTGGAATATTCTCCCACATGAACAAAAGCGCCAAAACATTTGTTGTCCAAACACAATTTAAATCAGTCCTTGTTAAACATTAGCAGTTAAATAGCATATTTTATGAAAATCAACTCAAAAAATTTAAATACAAACATTTAAGTTTATTGCCACTGCCAGGGTATTTAAGTTATCCTGTTTGTTATGGAAAATAAATATAATCTACATACAAATCTCTGAGCACCAATCATAACATCTGAATAGGCAATTTCTGAGGTAACAGCAGAAACATTTTTTTTATCAGGGTCTTATGTTTAAAAAACCTATATTATAGGTAGTGGGCTGTTTTAGGGAATTTTTGATCAAATTATCCGTAGTAGCAATATTAATAATGTTGTGTTTATTCTGCATAGTGCACTTAAAATAATTATGACCATATCTAGGAATTGATATGATGGGAATTTTCCGATTGTTTGCTTGGTGCTTTGATAAACTGAACGCATATACATGGTACTATTTGTGATGTTATGAGCCAGGGAAAAAAAGCACTACCCTACCCAGCATGCAACAGGAGTGACGAGCATGCGCGGTAGCACGGTATAGGTTGTGTCGCCATGACGGCATCTTGTATGTTGTGATATGCACACTCTGAAAGCAAACGTTAAGAACTCAGCCAACACTCCTCGTCTGCATTATTCATAAATGGACAGACAACACATATACTGCGCTGCTTCACAAGCCGCTGGATGGAGCCAGCAAAGTATTCCCATGCTAGCTAGCGGGTCTAGCAAGCACGCGTCATTCAGTCCAAAACGGCCCGATCTATCCACATTCAGAATTGTCTGGCGGTCGTAAGTGATCCCGGAGTGACCACGCTGTAAGCCAGCCATGAAATTTGCAGAATTGTCTGGTATTTTTGCCAAATGTTCCATCTTTACCAAGAGCCCATCGACGCCGAAGTACATCCGGGAGATGCCATCTTGTTAAGAAAAGGCGTTAACAAAATAAAAGCATGTAAACAACATACGCAAACGTGCGATAAAATAATTGTCGGCGTTAATAGATTGATGAGTTAACGCGTAATTAACACATTAATTTGCCCACCCCTAATATATATATATATGTATATATATATAAACATATACATCAGTGTTTCCACCAGAAAATTTGTTAGTTAAGGTGGTGTCTCTCCATGGGGAAGGGGGCGCCACCCGGGACAGGCAGACGGACGGGGAAGGGGCTGGGTGGGTGTAAGGAACCGTGTAATTTGGCCTGTCACCACCATCATGTCTCCATCTCGCCACAGCCTGGGGAGGCAGTAGACTACAGACTGTGGTGAAGTAGGGCGGCTTCATCGCGTGAAGAAGCCTAAAATTTTTGGTTGTGTTTTCCACTCCGTATGCTGAGTGGCAATATACGATATATCCATCCATCCATCCATTTTCTACAGCTTATTCCCTTTCGGGGTCGCGGGGGGCGCTGGCGCCTATCTCAGCCACAATCGGGCGGAAGGCAGGGTACACCCTGGACAAGTCGCCACCTCATCGCAGGGCTAACACAGATAGACAGACAACATTCACACTCACATTCACACACTAGGGCCAATTTAGTGTTGCCAATCAACCTATCCCCAGGTGCATGTCTTTGGAAGTGGGAGGAAGCCGGAGTACCCGGAGGGAACCCACGCATTCACGGGGAGAACATGCAAACTCCACACAGAAAGATCCCGAGCCTGGATTTGAACCCAGGACTGCAGGAACTTCGTATTGTGAGGCAGACGCACTAACCCCTCTGCCACCGTGAGTTAAAAAAGTTAAAAAATTTAAAGTACCAATGATTGTCACAGACACACTAGGTGTGGCGAAATTTGTCCTTTGCATTTGACCCATCCCCTTGTTCACCCCTTGGGAGGTGAG